>NW_024061255.1:0-163327 GCF_016432855.1 Salvelinus namaycush
GTCGTGTTGTGCATATGCTTATTTGCACGGGTCAGTCTGACCATATTGTTTGCCTCATTGGCAGTGATCAAAGCCTTTAACATTGTGTGGCTGGGACAGGTTCAGTCAAGCAGCACACATGGCTTCAAGCTAATGTCCTGGAAATCCCCAACAAGCAAACAAGGAGAAAATAAATGTTCTGTGTGTGTGTGTGCATTTGCATGGGTGTGTGTGTGTGTTTGTGTGCATGTGCATGTGTTTGCGTGTGTTTGTACAGTACGTGCCATGCAAGCGTGTATACAGGATGTGTTTGTGGCAGTGTGTGTGGCATGCTTATGTCTCTATGTTTTTGCAAATGGATGCTAGAATTTGCACTTTCCCCTTTCTCCTCCTCCTTTCTCCAACTTGCTGTATTTTCATCATCTCTCTCTCCAATCAGCAGCCCAATAAACCTCGTCATAGACAACCTTAGATGCTGCATCCCTACAGGCTTTACTGCATCCCTACTGCTCTTTGTGTCCCTTATCATTCCAGCCACAAAGCAATAGCCTTGCTGTTATATCATCACAGTGTCCACTCTATACAAACCCCATCCGTATCAGAATTGTTTACAGGTGAAAAAGACAGTCCAACAACAATCACAGAAATATCCAGACATGCCATTTCATAACAGGAAGGAATTCATATTAAGTTTAGGTAATTTGTAAGAGCACTCTATCTGTGGCCACAGCTCTTGAGGCAACAGGGCAAGTTTTCCATCCCACTGCATCTTCATCCAGTAATACATGATGAGAAGTAGAGTTTATTAACATGTCTGAAGGTTCAATAGAGCTCAGGGTCAGATAGAGGTAAACCCAGTCCTCATCGGCTAGGAGAGGGTCTTCTCATAGCCTTCTTCTCAGTGGATTTGTAGCATCAACCCTGTCATAAGTTGTTAATGTACAGTATGTAGCAGAGCAGTGTTTGAGGTTCATGATTTAGCAGGTACCAGTCCCTGAGAAACAGACGCAGATTCAAAATGAACTGGAACTCAGTTTCACTGGTGCCCAATTATTAGCCTTAATTGTTTCCTGCAACTTTGTACTTGAGGTTTCCCTCGACCTGGGATTTGCAGGTTGGGGTAGGGGGGCAGGAGGGGTTGGGGAAGGTTCAGTTCTTGAGAAGCTAGATAGTAAAAATAAAATAAAATTTTATTGGGCACATACACATGGTTAGCAGATGTTATTGCGAGTGTAGCGAAATGCTTGTGCTTCTAGTTCCGACAGTGCAGCAATATCTAACAAGTAATCTAACAATTCCACAACAGCTACCTAATACACACAAATCTAAGTAAAGGAATGGAATAAGAATATATAAATATAAATATACGGATGAGCAATGACAGAGCGCAATAGACAAGATGCAATACATTGTATAAAATACAGTATATACAGTTGAAGTCGGAAGTTTACATACACCTTAGCCAAATACATTTAAACTCAGTTTTTCACAATTCCTGACATTTAATCATAGTAACAATTCCCCGTCTTAGGTCAGTTAGGATCACCACTTTATTTTAAAAATGTGAAATGTCAGAATAATAGTAGAGAGAATGATTTATTTCAGCTTTTATTTCTTTCATCACATTCCCAGTGGGTCAGAAGTTTACATACTCAATTAGTATTTGGTAGCATTGCCTTGAAATTATTTAACTTGGGTCAAACGTTTTGGGTAGCCTTCCACAAGCTTCCCACAATAAGTTGGGTGAATTTTGGCCCATTCCTCCTGACAGAACTGGTGTAACTGAGTCAGGTTTGTAGGCCTCCTTGCTCGCACACGCTTTTTCAGTTCTGCCCACAGATTTTCTATGGGATTGAGGTCAGGGCTTTGTGATGGCCACTCCAATACCTTGACTTTGTTGTCCTTAAGCCATTTTTCCACAACTTTGGAAGTACGCTTGGGGTCATTGTCCATTTGGAAGACCCATTTGCGACCAAGCTTTAACTTCGTGACTGATGTCTTGAGATGTTGCTTCAATATATCCACATAATTTTCCTCCCTCATGATGCCATCTATTTTGTGAAGTGCACCAGTGCACCTCCTGCAGCAAAGCACCCCCTCAACATGATGCTGCCACCCCCGTGCTTCACTGTTGGGATGGTGTTCTTCGGCTTGCAAGCGTCCCCCTTTTTCCTCCAAACATAACGATAGTCATTATGGCCAAACAGTTCTATTTTTGTTTCATCAGACCAGAGGACATTTCTCCAAAAAGTACGATCTTTGTCCCCCATGTGCAGCTGCAAACCGTAGTCTGGCTTTTTTATGGCGGTTTTGGAGCAGTGCCTTCTTCCTTGCTGAGCGTCCTTTCAAGGTTATGTTGATATAGGACTTGTTTGACTGTGGATATAGATACTTTTGGACCTGTTTCCTCCAGCATCTTTTGCTGTTGTTCTGGGATTGATTTGCACTTTTCGCACCAAAGTACGTTCATCTCTAGGAGACAGAATGCGTCTCCTTCCTGAACGGTATGACGGCTGCGTGGTCCAATAGTGTTTATACTTGCATACTATTGTTTGTACAGATGAACGTGGTACCTTCAGGCGTTTGGAAATTTCTCTCAAGGATGAACCAGACTTGTGGAGGTCTACAAATGTTTTTCTGATGTCTTGGCTGATTTCTTTTGATTTTCCCATGATGTCAAACAAAGTCAAACAAAGAGTTTGAAGGTAGGCCTTGAAATACATCCACAGGTACACCTCCAATTGACTCAAATGATGTCAATAAGCCTATCAGAAGCTTCAAAAGCCATGACATCATTTTCTGAAATTTTACAAGCTGTTTAAAGGTATGTATAGTGTATGTAAACTTCTGACCCACTGGAATTGTGATACAGGGAATTATAAGTGAAATAATCTGTCTGTAAACAATTGTTGGAAAAATGACTTGTGTCATGCACAAAGTAGATGTCCTAACCGACTTGGCAAAACTATAGTTTGTTCATAAGAAATTTGTGGAGTGGTTGAAAAACGAGTTTTAATGACTCCAACCTAAGTGTATGTAAACTTCCGACTTCAACTGTACATATGAGATGAGTAATGCAAGATATGTAAACATTATTAAAGTGGCATTATTAAAGTGACTAGTGATCCATTTATTAAAGTGGCCAATGATTTCAAGTCTGTATGTAGGCAGCAGCCTCTCTGTGTTAGTGATGGCTGTTTAACAGTCTTATGGCCTTGAGATAGAAGCTGTTTTTCAGTCTCTCTGTCTCAGCTTTGATGCACCTGTACTGACCTCGCCTTCTGGATGGTAGCAGGGTGAACAGGCAGTGGCTCGAGTGCTTGTTGTCCTTGATGATCTTTTTGGCCTTCCTGTGACATCGGGTGGTGTAGGTGTCCTGGAGGGCAGGAGGTTTGGCTCCGGTGATGTGTTGTGCAGAACGCACCACCCTCTGGAGAGCCTTGGAGTTGTGGGCGGTGCAGTTGCCGTACCAGGCGGTGATACAGCCCGACAGGATGCTCTCAATTGTGCATCTGTAATAGTTTGTGAAGGTTTTAGGTGACAAGCCAAATTTCTTCAGCCTCCTGAGGTTGAAGAGGTGCTGTCGCGCCTTCTTCACCACACTGTCTGTGTGGGTGGACCATTTCAGTTTGTCCATGATGTGTACGCCAAGGAACTTAAAACGTTCCATCTTCTCCACTGCTGTCCCGTTGATGTGGATAGGGGGGTGCTCCCTCTGGTGTTTCCTGAAGTCCACGATCATCTCCTTTGTTTTGTTGACGTTGAGTGAGAGGCTGTTATCCTGACACCACACTCCGAGTGCCCTCACTTCCTCCCTGTAGGCTGTCTCGTTGTTGGTAATCAAGCCTACTACTGTTGTGTCGTCTGCAAACTTGATGATTGAGTTGGAGGCGTGCATGGCCACGCAGTCATGGGTGAACAGGGAGTACTGGAGGGGGCTGAGAATGCTCAAGCTTAATGATGAGCCAGGTTCATCCAGGGTCTCGAGCTTCATGACGAGCTTGGAGGGTACTATGGTGTTGAATGCTGAGCTATAGTCAATGAACAGCATTCTTACATAGGTATTCCCCTTGTCCAGATGGGATAGGGCAGTGTGCAGTGTGATGGCGATTGCATCATCTGTGGACCTATTGGGGTGGTAAGCAAATTGCAGTGGGTTAAGGGTGAGAGGTAAGGTGGAGGTGTTATGATCCTTGACTAGTCTCTCAAAGCACTTCATTATGACAGAAGTGAGTGCTGCTGGGTGATAGTCATTTAGTTCAGTTACCTTTGCATTCTTGGGTAAGCCAAGCGGTCTCTGTTTCAGGCCAGGTGCCAACCAATCACAGCCGATTTATCGCCCAACACACAATTTTAGGAACTGGGCCTGACCACAAGCCTTATCCTGTTCCCCCAATAGAATCCTTCTGAATCCTTCTGGGTCCCATGGCATATTTTGAAAGCTTCACTATTGTTTGTTATTATATCAATCTAAATAAAAAAATTGTAGATAAACATTATGACAGTTGTGTCCAGCAGCTTTTTAATACCAGCTTGTTTTTATTCATATGAAATCAGAGAGCATATGGCCCTATCCATATTAAGATGCACTCTTTATGGGGTATAGAAGTTCAGGCCTCCCCCTGATCTACAGTGTACCACCTCAGACAGACAACGACCCTTTGGGGGGTCATGACATTGGAGCGTGGAGAGGGGAAGGGAAGGATGGCTGATTATTTTTTACGGAGTCTAAATCATCTCTCTCTCTCCCTCCATGCCTGCTTCTCTCCCTACCTCCTTTTCCCATCCTCTCTCTCCACCTGGAAAAATAGCAGGCGGTGAAACGTGATCCCGTATGTGTGTGTGTGGGGGGGGGTCGCTGGGCTGGTCGCTGGGCTGTCCTACTAATGGAGATGAATGTGGGCTCAGGACTGTCTCCTGGGCCAAACAGCCACTGCACCGCCATCACGCTGAGAGATCCATTTCTCTCCAGCTTCCGTCCAAGCTGCAAATCTTTTTTAATGAGTGGGGAGGGCTGAGACTCACAACTGGAGCTGTAAGATTGGGGGGGGGGGAATAGAGAGAGGAAGAGAAGAATAGTGACTGGAGGACTATCCTATGCTGAGTCGCCAGAACACGCTAACATCTGCTTTACAGGGATGGAGTATTTTCAACCTAACTTCCGTTTCCCCTGAATATCGGAAGTGGGAACTTCGCTCAGACATCTTTCTATGCCTGCTACGTTAGGCTACTGGAGGCTAAAGGAGGATGGATGATAAAGCAAGAGAGCGAGAAAGAGAGGGAGGAGTGGATAAAAGGGGTATTGATATTCATGAGGGAATAATGCAGTGAGATGCAGAGAGAGACTGACAGAGATAAAGATATCATGATTGCAAACAAGTCACCTCTTTGGCTCACTGTGGGAGGAAGCCTTGCAAACACCAAATCTGCTCATCACCACTCTTTCCCTTCCTCCTCCCTTGTACACTCTTAGAAAAAAAGGTGCTGGAACCTAAAAGGGTTCTCCGGCTCTCCCCATAGGAGAACCTTTCCACAGAGGGTTCTATATGGAACCCAAATGTGTTCTCCTTTGGGGACAGCTGAAGAACCCTTTTGGAACCCTTTTTTCCCTAAGAGTGGAGTTTACATCTGTTGTTTGAGAGTCATGGTTCATATTACAACATATTAAAACATCCCATATCCTCTCTGTTTACCATTTTGTACTTACTCTCCTTTCTCTCCAGTCCAGGCTATGCTGGGATGGCAGTCACAACCCTCTCTCTCATTGGCCAGTAAGGTGGGCGGTGGGGAGATGCACTCTGAACACACCAGGTGGGACCCTCCTCACTCTCTCCAAGCACTCTGGGGATCGCTGCATAATGCATGCTCCCAGAATGGAACTTCTAGTCTGAGTAGGGAAAAACACACCAGGCCAGGGAAGAGACTGGATGCCGAGGCTATGTGTCAAAAATAAAACAAGTGCATTTATGCCCCAAGAGCCTCACTTTGTGGCTGTGGGATTTCTTTACTCTAAAATAACCCAGTGTTGCTAATAACAAAGGTGAATATTGGATGTAGAGAGTTAAACTAGAGGTTGACAAAAAAACAGTATTGAGAGGAAAGTACAATTGTCTGGCTGGTTTTTGGCCTAAGTTTCAGCAATTCTACAATGTCTGAGTATCAATATTTTTTTACAGTACTGCCTATCTGGTGTATGTGACAATAAAACATCTATTTTTTCATCAATCTGTCAACGTTGTAACCTTGTTCAGAGGGTCAACAAAAAATAGAGGGTCAAAAAAATAATAGCTTGGCAAAAACATTTTTTTTTATGTCTTCCCATTTCAGGATTTCAACTAAAATTGCCCTATGAAAACACTTTACTTTGAGGTTCTTACATGTTGGCTTTAAAAGTAGATAGAGATTGACCTTGACTGCACCAGGCTTTGCAAAGTGTTTACTTACCCAGCCAGAAATCTATTAGCCGCTGTATGTGTCTGTGTGACTCATCTCTCTGGCTCTTGGGCAAAATCTGAAAGGGTTTAGAAATGTAGCCTTCCAGCTTTATGGTATTCTCAGCTAACACAATGTCTGGTCTGCCTGAACCAACTTCCTGTTTTTCATTAACTGGAGATTGAAGGTAATTTAGGACATGCTCTGTTTCTGCATATCTCTCTCTCTCTTGCTCTCTCTCTCCCCTCACTCTCTCTTGTGCAGTCTCTCCCTATTCCTCCCCCTTTCTCTCTCACTCTCTTTCTCTCTCCCTCTCACACACCTCAGCATGTTGCAAGATGCAGAGCAATTGTGAATAGCACCTGAAGTGTTTCCTAACCATGTGACCTGAAGAGGAAAAACTCCATGCCCTTATTTATGAACAGTAGCTACCCAATGTGAAGACCTACAGTATTTCCCTTCCAGTTGTGAATCAGCCCAGTTCTACTGTACATGTTCTGCTTCTGCTGTAGAGAGATGAGTCATCAGCCAGTGGGCTGAGGCTGGGGCTGCAGCACCTGCAGACAGTCACCACACCACAGCACAGTCAGACAGTTTTTCATCCTCAGCTTACCCACCACCTAAGAGGGTCACGGCTCTCAGTCTTTGTTGCTGTCAATTCTTTTTACATTGACTCGAACAAGTCATCCCATGAGCAAACACAAAAAAAGAGTCGCCCCTTGGATGGTATGATATGTTTCATGATGTAATATGTTACTTTTATGGCATGACACGTGCTGTCATCTGGACCCTGATATGTCTGTCTTTATACAAGCCTCATAAGATAAATAAAATAATCACCTAGGAAATGATCAACAATAACTGATTTAAAATGACTGGTATCTTGCATAATAATGGAGTGAAATATTTCATGTAGTGAATAGATACAGTAACCTATGCAGGAGACCAACCCCCCACAATTGCTTGTCAGATGGCTCCCCCTTGTGGAAACACATGACATCATGAAGTTAATATACTGCCTCACCATTAGCATTAACTCCATCAATAAATCAATACTGTTAATTAGTTGTTACCTGAACAATGATGTTAGGGCATATTTAGATAAAACAAACCAATCTATAACTTATCATTTATGTTATTGTTGAACATCTCTCCTCTAGCAACTTTCCTCCACTTCTGCCTCCCCTGCATCAGAGGGAACAGCAGGCTTTTGTGTTGCTTTACTTTTGTCCCTGAGTTCCTGTATGATGTCACAGCTGTGATCCAGACTCTGTCTGAGGTCCAGCAAATCTCTCTGCATGCCTTCCAGGATGTCCAGCTTAGACAGCTTCTTGTCAATGGATGACAGCACCTCCTGGCCACCATTATTTACAAGATCCTCCCCAACATCATTCAGCTCTGGGCTGTTGCTGGTGAGACAGTCCTCCTCCTCTACTATGAAAGACCCCATGGTTTTCTTCCACACCATTTCAAAATAGGAGTCAATGAAGGATTCAAGCTCCTCCAAATTACTGTTCCCCCATTGGTCAATCAAGGCCTGCAGGCCTCCTGTTCTGGCAATCTCCTTGAGGGTCCTGTCCCTCAGCCTGGGGTGTCCAAGGGACTGTGTATCCACAATGTCTTCCTGTTTCTTCACCAGCATTCTTTCTGGTTCTTTGGGTTGCTCGACCAGGAGGAGAGCTTGGTGTCCTGGAGAGAACAGGGTGATCGGTTTTCTACCATTCTGTCCATTCCATCTCAGATGATGGCTCTGAGTAGATCCAGTGTGGAGACAGTCTGGGAGGTTCACCACTAGCATCTGTCTGCCCCCCATGTTCCACATCAGCCCCTCCTGATTCCCCTGAAGCACACTGGCCATGCAGGACAGAAACCCCTCCACATCCAGGATGGAGTGATTTGCTTCAGTCCACCATCCTCCGCTGGCTTCTGGTAGTGCCAACTCCTGTCCACCAAAGTCTGAGGCTCCTGAGTCATCTGGGGTTAGAAGGTCCTCTAAACTAGCCACCTCACACACTGCAACACAAGAGAGCTCTGTCAGAATAAATAGTAAATACATCATGAAATGATGCACTGTAAGTTCTATCTAATGTGCATCAGTCTTGCTTACCATCATGAAAGGGAGCGTCTGTGTGGTTTGCTACAAGGACCTCTATGCCCTCTCCCATCACTCCATCCATCTCTGGCTTCTGCATCACTGTGAGACTCTTCCCAACCTGTTCTCTTCTCTGTAGAACCTCCAACCTCTCCTCCACCAGCATCTCCTCTATCTTCTGTAGCAGCTCAGTGACCTGTGCACCAGTCCCCTGGCTCTTATTGTCCAACACGTGATATCTGTTGCCACACTTCTCGACAAGCCTCTGGAGGGGCTCTCCCTCACTCTCAATGCGCTGCTCGATGGTCGTGTCCCCCAGCCAGTCCCCAAAGGTGAATAGGACCATGGTTCTATTCCATACTTTCTCTCCGAGCGCCTCCAGGTGTTTTACTGCTGTTCTCCAGACAGTGTGGCTGAAGGAGGAGCTCACATTCACCACCACCAGGACCACAGTTACCCCAGAGGCTGAGGGAGACATCAGGGAGCTAGGACCCACTGACAGCCAGCCTGGTGGGTCCAAAACTGTTACAGTCTTACCCCTGACCTTTCCTTGTCCTTCCACACAGTCAGTGGCATGGCACCCTACTTTAAAGTGCTCTCTGCCCAGGATGGTGTTTCCAGCAGAGCTCCTGCCTGTGTTGCGGCCACTCAGCAGCATTATTCTCAGCTCTGAGGGACAGTAGAGCTCCCCTGTCACAAACAAATAAGAATACTGTCATGTATAACACGTTTGCTGTGGACATAAAATGTATGAATACAAAGTGTTTCATTCACATTGTCAGATTTAAAGCTCTATGAACGAATGGAAAATGTTCATCCAAAATATTTCACACCAATATGAATAGAATCAGACACCTAAAGTGCATTTTGAGAGAGATTGATTTAACTCACCTAATAGAGATCGGGCAGTCTCTCTTTGTTTCTGCCTCCTCGTCAGTCTCTCTCCTGCTCTTTTCTGTTCTTCCCTCCTCTTCTCCTCCAACTCCTGCAGAATGCCACCCTCAATCTTACAGTAACAACTGCTGTTGCATGACATCAGTTCCTCAATCTTTCTCATCAGTTCCATAACCTGAAATCCTGAGTTGCTTCTATTGTTGAGGACATGATACCTGTTGCCACACTTCTCCACAAGCCACTGGAGGGCCTCTCCCTCACTCTCAATGTGCTGCTCGATGGTTGTGTCTCCCAGCCAGTCCCCAAAGTTGAACAGGACGATGATGTGAGCCCAGACTGTGTCTGTGATGAGCTCTAGGTGCTCCTGCACAGCTCTCCTGTAGGTCTCTGTGAAGGACCGGTCCACACGCACCATCAGCAGGAGGGCATGTGGACCAGGGGAGCAAAGAGATACACTACACACTATCTCCTGTCTGTCAAAAACAGGACTATCCTGAGAGAAGTAATTCATCCACCAGCCTGGAGTGTCCACCACAGTGACTTGTCTCCCAGCAACATCCCCTGCTCCCACCATGCATTGCGCTGTTCTCCTTCTGACCTCAAAGCTTCCTCCTTGACCCAGGATGGTGTTTCCTGCTGAACTCTTCCCTGAGCCCCGAGCTCCAAGCAGCACGACTCTGATTTCGGAGAGATGACATGACTCCCCTGGTAGAAAAGAAGGAAACAATGCAACATCATAATAGATAGTGCTTTACGCTGTCATTTTTTACAAGGAGCACATGTGCGCCTAAGTTGAAAATGTAGGAGCACAATGAGAAATATTGTTTTATTTTTTATTTCACCTTTATTTAACCAGGTAGGCCAGTTGAGAACAAGTTCTCATTTACAACTGCGACCTGGCCAAGATAAAGCAAAGCAGTGCGACACAAACAACAACACAGAGTTACACACGGAATAAACAAAAGTACAGTCAATAACACAATAGAAAAAGTCTATACACAGTGTGTGCAAAGGGCATAAGGAGGTAAGGCAATAAATAGGCCATAGTAGCGAAGTAATTACAATTTAGAAAATTAACAAGGGAGTGATAGATGTGCAAGTAGAAATACTGGTGTGCAAAAGAGCAAAAAAGTCAATAAAAACAATATGGGGATGAGGTAGGTAGTTGGATGGGCTATTTACAGATGGGCTGTGTACACCTGTAGCGATCGGTAAGCTGCTCAGATAGCTGATGCTTAAAGTTAGTGAGGGAGATATAAGTCTTCAACTTCAGCGATTTCTGCAATTCGTTTCAGTCATTGGCAGCAGAGAACTGGAAGGAAAGGCGGCCAAAGGAGGTGTTTGCTTTGGGGGTGACCAGTGAGATATACCTGCTGGAGCGTGTGCTACGGGTGGGTGTTGTTATGGGGACCAGTGATTTGAGATAAGGCGGAGCTTTACCTAGCAAAGACTTATAGATGACCTGGAGCCAGTGGGTCTGGCGACGAATATGTAGCAAGGGCCAGCCGACGAGAGCATACAGGTTGCAGTGGTGGGTGGTATATGGGGCTTTGGTGACAAAACGGATGGCACTGTGATAGACTGCATCCAGTTTGCTGAGTAGAGTGTTGGAGGCTATTTTGTAAATGACATCGCCGAAGTCGAGGATCGGTAGGATAGTCAATTTTACGAGGGTATGTTTGGCAGCATGAGTGAAGGAGGCTTGCTTGCGAAATAGGAAGCCGATTCTAGATCAATTTTGGATTGGAGATCTGGAAGGAGAGTTTACAGTCTAGCCAGACACCTAGGTATTTGTAGTTGTCCACATTTTGAGGTAATAAAGCTAGAATTGTTATGCTGATGAATGAGGACCCAAAAGCGACGTAATAGAAACAGAGTCTTTATTCCAGTCTTAAACAAACAATGATTCTCCTGGATATTATCAAAGGTAAATCCAAAACAGGAAACTGAAATCCTCTCGTCAGTAGAGAGGAACGACTGAGACGCGACCACAGACTGCAGGTCGCTTCAGGAAGGCACAGGCCGTAGCTGACATAGACACCTGCTCACACGCAGCATCTGAAGAAGGCAAAAACACGACAGGGCGGAACAAGGACACAGAACAGCAAACATCAAACATGAATCCGACAAGGACAGAAGCGGAAGACAGAGGGAGAAATAGGGACTCTAATCAGAGGGTAAAATAGGGGACAGGTGTGAAAGAGTAAATGAGGTAGTTAGGAGAATGGGAAACAGCTGGGAGCAGGAACGGAACGATAGAGAGAGAGAGCGAGAGAGGGAGAGAGGGAGGGGGAGAGAGAGGGATAGAAAGAGGGAAAGAACCTAATAAGACCAGCAGAGGGAAGCACAGGGACAAGACATGATGATCAATGACAAAACATGACAAGAATCCTTCATTTTTGAATTACAGGTCTCACAGCAAAATATTTTGGCACATATGTGAGTAAAATAGTCGCACTGTAGAGCCCTGATAGAACAGAAACATTCTAAAATCTACTGTTGGCAATATGGCAAAGCATTGTGTCCTAAGAACCATCTCAGTGATAACTCACCATTGAGCAGAGATCTCTGTTTCTGCATCTTCATCAATCTCTGCTGAGCCCTTTGTTCCACTATCCTCTTCTTTTCCTCCACCTCTTGTAAAAACAGTCCCTCCATTTTAAAATAGCTGTCACTATTTTCTATCACCAGTCTCTGCATCTTCCTGAACAGCTCTGTGATCTGATTTCCACCTGGTCCACTCTTCAAGTTGAGGCAGTGATACCTATGACTGCATTTCTTCACCAGCCACAGGAGGGCCGTGCCTCCTCTCTTGACTTGCTGCTCCATGTGCATGTGTCCAGGCCAGTCTCTGCAGGTGAAGACGACCATACAGTGACTCCACACTCTCTCACTGAGGAGGGCCAGGTGCTCCTCTACAGCCCTGCGACGCTTCTCACAGAACACTGAGTGTGCCTTAATGACGATAAGGAAAATATGGGGTCCCGGGGTGCACAGAGAGACACTGCGCACTATCTCCCTTTTCACCAGCTGAGGCGTGTCCTGCACCTTGAAGTCACACCACCAGCCAGGTGTGTCCACCACAGTAATCCACCCACCTGCCACCTCTCCCACCCTCCTAGAGCACGTGGTCCGCTCCTTGATGACAAACTCCTCCCTGTCCAGCAGCACATTGCCCACTTCGCTCTTCCCAGAGTTTCTGCCGCCAAGAAGGACAACTTTGAGGTCTGAGAGAGACACAAACAAGAGACATGAGAGACCGAGTTACTGTTCATGCTAGTGCACATTTTGTTTTATACTGCCTGACATTAAGCTTCCATTTTAAAGGGACTGTCATTCCCACAATGATTAACGAATAAATTGTAAAAAACACACACGTACAGTCACAAGTACATACACAAACACACACACGTACAGTCACAGGTACACACACAAACACACACACTTATAGTCACAAGTACATACACAAACACACACACACGTAGTCACAAGTACACACACAAACACAAACATGTACAGTCACATGTACATATATAAACACACACACATACAGTCACAAGTACAGTACATACACAAACAGACACAGATAGCATGCATGTGTGTATTACACCACTACGAAACTACTGATAACGTGGTGTATTGACAACTTGATCAGATGTCTGTCACATGTTGCTTTATCGCACACAGTATGTACCTGCTACACACAGTATGTACCTGCCACACACCGTATGTACATGCTACACACAGTGTGTACCTGCCACACACAGTATGTACCTGCCACACACAGTATGTACCTGCTACACACAGTATGTACCTGCCACACACAGTATGTACCTGCCACACACAGTATGTACCTGCTACACACAGTATGTACCTGCCACACACAGTATGTACCTGCCACACACAGTATGTACCTGCTACACACAGTATGTACCTGCTACACACAGTATACATACAGTACATGGAGATATCATAAAAACATGAATAGTTGCTATAAGTAATGGTAATGTTGCCTAGAAATATCAGTACACGCACCACATTGATAGAAGAGGGCAGTTAATCATCTTAACTTACATTAAACTGGCCATGTTAGGGTTAGAGTAATACTTTTACACTGATTGATGCTAAAGTTATTAAAAACAACTTCACAAGCCATGTGTAAATTGTCCTTTATATACCGTACAACCTTTTTCTCAAGTTGATATGTAAGACAATTGAGATGAAAAAACTTACCACATGTTGATGAATCTCTGGTTGCCATTTCTCTTGATCTTAAGCTTGATCTGTGCTTAGTTTCTCCCCAAAATTGTTACAATCCAACTCATTTTAGTCATGTCAATGCCCAATAACACTCCTTTTACTTCTGGCTAACAACAGTCCTTTTACTTCTGGTTTACAACAAGTTCCTGAAAGACTGGGGTGTAGCTTTTACTCTGAAGGGCGTGGACACTTGCCTTGATAACTTGTGATGTCTTTATGAGTCTGAAGGTGGGCAGTAATAAGCAGTAATAATGTTGTGTTTATAACCAAATGGGACGAGTTGTGAAGTTGTAAATATGAATTGAATGCATGAGAATTAACTGAGAATAGTAGAAAGCAGATTATTAGTAGAAAGCAGATTATTCAGTAGACATTCCTATCGGTCCTAGACTATGGCGACATCATCTATATAAATGCAGCTGCCACTTCATTAAAGCTGTTAGTTGCAGTTTATAATAGCGCACTGCGATTTATTACGGGCAACAATTTTAGTACTCATCACTGCATTCTCTACTAGAATGTTGGTTGGCCCTCTTTGATGTCACGTAGGTTGATATATTGCTATGTTTTAATTTATAAAGCTCTTTTACAAAAATACCCACTGTACTTAACATCATTACTAAACTTTAGACATACGAGCTACCACACCCGGTTTCAGGGATGGCTAACTCTGGAAATTCCTTTGGTCTCTACTGAGTTTTCTTGCACCTTAATTGTGGAACAATTGGCCTCTAGGCCAACTCAGAAAGCTGATTGAGGACCTTATTACTGATGAATGTGTTTGTTTTTTATGACCGTGTTTTTCTTTCTTTCTGCTTGCATTTTGTATTTATATTTTGATGTGTGTATTTTCTGTAATTTGTGTAATTCAGGGCTAATCTGTAAAATAAACCTTGGTCTCAGTATGACTCACTGATAAAATAAAGGTTAAATAAAAAATGTACTTCCCGAAAATTGTAATTTCCTTAGTAGGTGATGTCAGAGTTCAGCATGTGGGAGAAGTTGGAGCTCAGGGATGACAGACGAGCTTCCCAATAGTAATTACCAGTTGGAGGGCCATTCAACTGGATTTTTACCAGTTGTATATGTGGTAAATACTACTTTCCCACTTGGTTATGAATGCAGCATAAGTAAGGAGCCAGCAATTTATTGCAGTTAAAGAGACATCAACAAGTCACTCCTCTGAGTCAGCATGCCTTGCAAAGTAAAAGATAAGGAAGAAAAATACCCAACTTTATGACATGACTCATCCGTCTGAGATTGTCATCTGCCTAGCCCACCTTTGTCATTGATGCAGTACATCTGTACAGTTATTATCTTACGTTGACTTGCCCATGACTGAGAAGCAGTATATACATCATGTTGTTAAGCATGTCTTAATGAATTGGTGCAGTTTGATTCCGATAGGTAAAAACTGCAATCTTGCATACCAAACATTCATTTTGACAGCATTCCTAGAACAAAAATGGCAAACTATGCAATGGACAGACAATTGTCCATTGTTTTAAAATACTGCTACTGCAATTGTTTTTTGCTACAAAGTTGGATTGTTCATTGCAGTGTCACCAATAACGACCCAAACCTCACCTATATGTCTATAGTATTTGCCATTCAAACAGATTATCAAACATCTCAAAGAAGGGAAGAAGAAAGGGAAAGGATGGATGCATTTCAAAAGTATTGGAACAGGTCCCTGGTAGTATTTTCTTCCTGCTTTTTCTCGCTCCTCCCACCTCTGGTTACACCAACCAAAAGCATTTCTCTGCTCATACGCTTTAGCTAGCTAGTTAGCATTTTTAGCATCTGTGTTACACAATCGTGTCGTTAGGTCAAACCTGAATCAGCTCATCGAGAAGAAGGAACTAGCAAGCTAGCTAGTTTCTTCAACAGCCATGGGTGTGCAAGTCAAAGTCGAATACTGGTATGTTTATTTTCCATTTGTTGGATTATTCTCCCTTTTTTTAAGCAGCTCCCATGCGTTTTAGGTAGCTACTGTAGCTACAGTAACTAGCAGCTCGAACCAGCCACCTTCATAGCGCAGAGTGCCCGCTCTTTTATTATGAAACGGGCTATGTTTTATGCTAGCTAACGTTAGTTGATGAATGTTTACTTTAGACATTGCTTGGACATTTCCCCCCAACTACTTTAGGGTTAATTATTCATCACTAAGCCATGTTTTTGTTTTGTCGTTGTCTTTAGCGGTGGATGAGGGTACGAGCCCCGCTATCAGGAGCTCGCGCGGTTAGTCACCGCGGAATTCACTGAAGCGGAAGTGTCGGGCTTCGTAGGAAGGCAAGGTAAGTTGGTCCTTTCCACATAGCCTACTACAGACAATACAGGTATGTACAGTGTTGATAAGTACACTAATAATGTGAAGCATTTTGACATCGTTACATGTTCTTTCTTCTGTGTAGCTATATACTCACTGGACAGTTTATTAGAGAGGTGTGTGTCACCCTCATGCCGAGTTAGTGCAAAGGCTGAGTGAGTAATGACAGTGCCACACGCACTGCCACACGGACCCTCCCTTTGCCTCCAGAACGCCCTGAATTATTTGGGGGAATTGATTCTTCAAGTCGGACACATTCCAAAGGGATGTTGGTCAACACTGATGCGACGGCATCATGCAGTTGCTGCAGATTGGATCGTGGTATACCACCGCCATCAGCCTGTACCATTGACACCAGGCAGGATGGGTCCATGGACTCATGCTGCTTACGCCAAATCCTAACTCTGCCATCAGCATAAAGCAACAGGAACCGGGATTCGTCGGACCAGGTGATGTTTTTCCACTTCTCAATTGTCCAGTGTTGGCGATCGCGTGCCCACTGGAGACGTTTCTTCTTGTTTTTAACTGATAGGAGTGGAACCCGGTGTGGATGTCTGCTGCAACAGCCCATCCGTGACAAGGATTGATGAGATGTGCGTTCTAAAATGCCATTCTACACACCACTGTTGTACTGGGCCGTTATTTGGCTGTTTGTGGCCCGCCTGTTAGCTTTTCCTTTGACCTCTCATCAATGAGCTGTATTTGCCCACAGCACTGCCGCTGACTGGATTGTTTTGGTTTGTTGCAACATTCTGGGGAAACCCTAGACACTGTTGTCGTTGAAAAGCCCAGGAGGCCGTTTCTGAGATGCTCGATCCGATGTGCTTGGCACCAACGATCATACCGCACTCAAAGTCACTTAGGTCACTCGTTTTGCCCATTCTTCTAACATCCAATCACACAGCAACTGAATGCCTCTGCCGGTCTGCCTGCTTTATACAGCTAGCCACGGCCACATGACTCACTGTCTGTAGAAGTGAACCATTTTCTGGGTGGTGTACCTAATAAACTGGCTGGTGAGTGTATGTCTCTACTATATTCTCAGACTACATTGTTTTCCTTGATTTGATGCTTTTGTTTCTGCAGGCAGTTTTGAGATTGAGATCAACGGGCAAGTAGTTTTCTCCAAGCTCGAAACAAGCGGCTTCCCATATGAAGACGACGTAAGTTGTTAACTTCTTACAAGGCTGTCATTTTAATGTCTGACACACTGTGTGTGTCTGACACACTGTGTGTGTCAACTGCCAATGACTACCCCCAATGACACAAGATGTCTTGTCCCCCTGCAGATCATGGACGCTATACAGAAAGCCCA
Organism: Salvelinus namaycush; assembly: GCF_016432855.1. NCBI lineage: Eukaryota > Metazoa > Chordata > Actinopteri > Salmoniformes > Salmonidae > Salvelinus > Salvelinus namaycush. Next base: position 17,302 of record NW_024061255.1, read on the forward strand.
TGATGGCAAGCCAGTGGAGAAGATCACCAAGAGCCGCCCGCCTTGTGTCATCCTGTAGATCTCCTCTCCCTCTATTCTCCAACCCTGCCCTCTCCTGACAGCAGCATGCTGAAGACAGGACAGTGCGCATCCATCACTGCCACTGTCATTACTCACTCAGCCTTTGCACTAACCGGGCATGAGGGTGACACACAACTCTCTGTTGAAACTACACTAGCAGAGTTGGACTAAGACCACTGTCTTTGATTTAGAGTACAACCTGTTGTAAGGTTTTGTTGTGCCTTCTCTCTCCCCTCTCTCTCTGCTCCCATTGAGGTGTTCCAGGACTTATATGATTACTGTAGCCCAAAGCTGAAAGGTTTATAGTATGATGACCCCAGTCCTGGCAGCTCCTATGTTATGGGATCAGAGAAATGGAGGAGACCGTAAGATCGAGGGGCAGACGGGTTGGGGGGAGCACCCTATTATATTCCAAAAGCCTCATTGCCTGGCAGACAGTTACTGCCTGATTGTTCTAATTCCTCTCAAATAATACAGCACCATCATTGGCCAGACATAAACAAAGTTTTGATGAATGTAAAAGATAAATGTTATTGAGTACCAAAAGTAAGAAGGGAAGGAGCTCAATTATTTTCAGCCCTCTGAAAATAATTCTATCACCTAGCTCTAAGCATCATAAGCCCTGTTTCCCAACTTGTATCCTGTACCCTACTATGATGATGAATGTGCTGCTTGAACCTGTCAATGCAATGTTTGTCAATTTATTTAATAAGATGTGTTCTAAAGTGGAGACACTAAACAAGGTTGAAGCTTAGACTTTTAATGTTTTTTTGTGTTCAGTTCTGTCACTACAACTTTTATTTATCTTTAAAACGAGTGTATCTCAATGTCGGAACTTGGATGTAATCGGGTTTTTTTTCTTCAGTTTTGTCCATCTTATAGCTAATCTGCCTGGAGCATTCCAGGCAGTGTCTTTAACAGTGAACTATATCTCTGTTTTGAACTGTTCTCTTTAGCCGAAACGTGAGAAACACTGTAGTAGCCAAACCTCTTGTGAATTTGCAATTGTATACTGCCACTGAATCATAGATAATGCATTTTCATTGACTCAGTGGCTTTTATATATGATCAGCTTCACTATTAGTAGAGCTGACCTTGCAAGTAGATAAATCCTTCGTTGTTTTGAAAGCCCTCTCTCACTGGTCTGTCTATCACTAACGACACCTCATCAGCCTCTGTTTATGCGCACAGTTTATTGAAAATCATCTCTGAATACTATTTTTTTCTGTTTCCCAGGGCTGTCAAGTATGATACCCATTAGGAGAACTTCTATCACAAAATAAAGTTATGGATTATTTAACTGTATAAATATGTTAGTATTGTCTTAACTTGTCATGCTCAAAACTACTTAACATGTTTTTTCTTTTCTTTGTTTCACTTCTGTAATAACTACTCAACTCCATTAGAATGGAGAACATGTCCGTTCTAAAGGGCTATGTGACAACATATTACCATATTATTAGAGTATTGGCTCATTCACAGGTCTGAACTCTCCATACAGTACGTCCCCATGGCAACATAGCACCTCAGGTGTGTTACTCAGGTCTCAGTAATTACTCTCTTGTTGAGGCTCACATTCAGACATCGAATGCCACTGTCATGTGATCATTCTATAGGGGGAACAGCTGTAGGCTACACCCACGCTGTAATGTCAACACAGCCAGCCATGACAACTGCAGTAGGAAGAGAAAAGCCTTTGGAGCAAGAAGCATCTTGGTACGTTTGCATTGATCAAACCCTGTTGACTGGCTACAGTAAAGTGTGTCCGAGTTTTTCTTCCTGTATTGAATGTGTTTGCGGTCAATTTTAATTAATTAGATTCAGGAAGTAAACTGAAATTATAATTCCACATTGAATAGATGTTCAGGGCAATTGGAATTTACATTTCAGTTTTCTTCCTGAATTAACTGGTGTTCAGCTCAAAATACCACTGCCATCAAGCTAGCTATGTACTTCTGTTAACTGAAATGCTTCCAACTCATTCTGAGTAGGAATAGATCCTCAGATATGACATTTTGTGGAGGTGTTGTTCCTGCATGTTATGGTCTTGACATGGAATCCAATACCCTGCCCAGCTATATTATTGTCTCAATACACGTTTCAATGTTTTTCTAGAACTTATCCATTACTATAGAAAATGATAGAAACTTCAAATAACTCAGGATGATGAGCCTTTGGTGTCTCGATTGTCAATGGTTTTTGTTTTTGCAATATTTTATTGTTTACATGAAAAGACAGTTAACTATCATGTAGTAACTTGCCTGTTTCAGTTGATCACTGGCCCAACCCTACCTGGGACAGTAAACGTGTAATCCAATATACCCTATTAGACTTACTTATAACTAAGGAGGCAGGTTACGATTGCTGCTATTGTATTTTCATATTGAGGTTTCTTACTCCTCCAACCTCAGCAAAACACCTTTACATCAGCGAAGCACAATCAAGAAGAAAGGAGTGAGAAGAAGAATCTGGGTCAAAAGCCATGGGTGTGGTGCAGATCAGAGTGGAGTACTGGTAGGTTTATATTCATTTATATCTGGGAGGATGCGTTTGTTTAACAAAGAGGCCGGAAACTGGAAGTCATGGAACATTTCCATTATGCAAACTATGGAAATATGGCAACTGCCATACCTTTTAACACTCAGGTTGAGTCTGTATGTTGTATGTTTTTATGCCGTTTTAATTATTCATCACAGTTTTGGTTTTCTATCACTGTTTCAGTGGCCAATGAGGGTACGAACCCCGCTACAAGAAACTTCAGCAGGCTGTCGCTGTGGAGTTTCCTGAGGCGGAGGTGTCAGGCTTTGTAGGACGAAAAGGTCAGCTGGATAACCAATCAATCACATTTATTTTATAAAGCCATTTTTACATCAGCTGTTGTCACAAAGTGCTATACAGAAACCCAGCCTAAATCCCCAAAGAGCAAGCAATGCAGATGTAGAAGCACAGTGGCTACAGTGAAATGTATTGTTGTAATATATGTTGTAATATTTACCTATTCTTTTTGGTAAAATACCAGTTTTCATACCTGTTTTGTGTATGTGTCCATCAAGGTTAAACCTACATTTGTTTTGAAGAGAAGTGTGATGCTGTTGTTTCTGCAGGCAGCTTTGAGTTGGAGATCAACGGGGAGCTGGTCTTCTCCAAGCTGGAAACAGGTGGCTTCCCCATGGAAAAGGATGTGAGTAAAGGAAGCTTTCTCCTCTGAAGTTGCAGAACTGTCAACTTCAGACAGTTTGTTTACATCACTGAAATTGACACAAATGTTTTGAAATTGACACAAATGGTCTCAACAATGTGTATGCCCCTTCAGGTCAGGGACGCTCTCCAGAACACCTATGATGGCAAGCAAGTGGAAAAGTGGACCAGAAATCGCTCACCTTGTGTCATCCTGTAGATCTCAGTTCCCTCCATCCTCCAACAGTTATCACTCAGACCAATGCTGCTGTCTGTCACCACTCACACAGCAGAGACTCCTTTCTGTTCCTTCTCTCTCTCTGCTCCCATTGCAGTGTTCCAGGACTTATATGATTACTGTAGCCCAAAGCTGAAAGGTTTATAGTATGATGAACCCAGTCCTGGCAGCTCCTATGTTATGGGATCAGAGAAAGGGAGGACATGTGAAGTCTGGTTGGGTGGAACTTCCTTATTCCAGATCTTCTATGCCTATCTGTTTACAGCACCATCATCAGCCAGATAAACGATCAATTTGAGCTGCTGAAGCCTGTCTCGCGTTGTGTTACTGTGTATTGATCTCCCATATTGCAACTGATGCTTTGCAATTAGCTTTAAGTAGAAGTGGTCAGTTGAGTAGATGAATTGCTAGTTATGGTAATGAAGGCCACCACCCACTGGTCTGTCTGCTACACTAACGAGACATCAGCCCATGTTCATCACACGCCGTTTGAATTATCATCGCTGAATACTGTTATTGATTGCTGATGACAATGTTTGATACCCACTGGGAGGACTTCAATCTCAAAATAAAATGACAATGTTTGATACCCACTGAGAGGACTTCAATCTCAAAATAAAATGACAATGTTTGATACCCACTGAGAGGACTTCAATCTCAAAATAAAATGACAATGTTTGATACCCACTGAGAGGACTTCAATCTCAAAATAAAATGACAATGTTTGTTTTCTTCCTAATTGTTGTCATGTTCAGAACCCAGGCTTTACTGGCAACACAGGAGGAAGGAGGAGACCGCAACCCATACACACACTTGTTTTCACTGAGGCACATTTGTACACTAGAGGGTGACACAGGCAAAATCCTTTGCCTACAGTTTTCTATTACTTGCCATACTCAACTCAGCGTTAAAAAGTCCTATTCTGTGAAGTGATATTTGCTGAATTAGTTTTCACATGTATCTAACTTCTACAGTATGTTCTGCGTTGTGTACTGTCTGTTGAATTCCTTTTGCTTGGTTGATGGTTTTGCACTTTGGCCCTTTATGAGTTTCTGCTCCTTGGGTGGTAAGTGGCTGACACTGGCTAGGTGGGTCCAGGGTACAGGCTCTGGTAAGGAGTGATAATTCATGCAAGCCTGCTTGCTCTATGCCTGATAGAGCCTATCGTCTCAGTCTATGAGCTCCATAGTACTGTCACCGTCTCTGCCGCCCATTTTGTGCCACACAATTCCCCCATCAGAACTTTATGAATTGAAGCATTCAAAATTAGCATTGTGTAATTCATACATGATTGGGTTGCCATGATAATTTTTGCAAGAGACCCCTCCATACCAGTCAACAGTAATTTCTCAACTCTGTGAAGTATGATTTTTTATGGTGTTATTGGTTTGTCATATGATTTGTTAGAGGAGATTCCCTCCTGCATCGGTTTCGATCAATTATGAAGCTGGTAAGTGACTATGTCACAAGAAGGATGCAACCAACAGCCTCTTTAGTTTGTCAATATTGTAGCTAATGGCCGGGAATACATTGTTCCTTGTGGGGATTGAACCAAGGACACCATGACTCCCAAGACAAACAATCCCAAGAGAATTATGTCCTCATCTATGTTCTGCATATTACATACGATAATGCTAAAGAGGTACAGTACAGAGGCATATGGACACAGCAGATGGACCTCCACTATTAATGATAACTGCCCTGTGGCACAGCAAAATCGCTATTTTCTCTATCCCTGTCCGTCTCTCTCTCTCTCTCTCTCTCTCTCTCTCAGGCTTCTCCCCTTTTGATTTGTCCTATTATTTATTGTTTTCTCAGTAATTCAATACCTTTGATACTCCCTCAACAAGACACACTATTATCATTCCCAGAATGCTTCAGTTCCTGCTTATAACATTTAATTTACATATACATAACATAAAAGGCTGATCAGATCACATGTTCACAATGAGTACATTACAATACCATTTAGCTCTGAGACAGGTGCCATAAATTGAATGGGAAATAGCATAGGCGCTATAGTAAATGGGGAAAAATAGTGAATGCAAAAGCCCAAGTGCAGTGAACATCTAGAGCCCTGAAATTCAACTTGAAGCCTTGAAGACAGTTCCACTCCATTTTTTCATTGTTCCCCTCTAATAAGGGACCGATTTAGACCTGGGACACCAGGTGGGTGCAATTAATTATCAGGTAGAACCGAAAACCATCAGGCTCCGGACCTCATAGGGTAAGAGATGAGTACCCCTGCTCTAAAGTAAACACATGGGTGTGGTCCACTGCTTATCTAGTAACCCCTCTGTCATGAGCATGGATGAACACACTGTCATATTTCTCATTTCCAATTCATGCTTTTCACAGATTGATTCAGTATTAATTGACTACTGGCAAGAATGGTGGTGGTGCATCAATAACATTTGCGTTTAAAGTAACAATAGTTGTTGAGTGGTAACAGGGGATGTTATTGATTTCCTCAAAGTTACCTCGCCAAAAAAAAGAAAGATCCAACAAGCATTGAGCCAGTTAATAAAAATGTATTTCATACCGGGCTTTACGGTTTTTCAATTACAAGGGCCAGCATTTACAGTAGTATAAACATTTTGTTATTTCCCTTACAGGAGGTGCACAAAATAGAGAAAGTTCCTCACGCAAAGCTGGAGAGATCGTTCATACAGGTATTCAGATACAAATACAGATACAGTATGTTGTGTGTTTTGTAGAATCAGAGCAAATGGAAATAGAGTTAAATATTTCAATCTCTGTTCATCTCATTAAAAGTCCGGATGGATGACCCTCTCCTGTCTGATAGAGGTATGTTACAGGTCACCCACAGACCCCCACCATCAGGCTCTCTGTATTTGGATACACAAGATATATTTACTTGTTTCATTGTATGTTGCTGTCATGAGTTTCTAGTGTTTGAAAAACAAGACCCAATCAAGGCCCTAAATGGATCAAGGTTGATCAGATGGTCTGAACATTAAGCCACAGGGTGATGGGGGAGTTACAGTAGGTCATACAGTATGGCATGTGTCAGTGGGGGCCTGGGTAACACTTTATTTGGATAGTCCATTTGTAGATGCTATACGGATTATCTACAGACTATCAGTAACATTTCAACTAACTATCTACTAACCCTAGCTCTAACCCTAACCTTAACCATTATCCTAACCCTAAACTTAACTCTAACCCTAACCTTACTCTAACCCTTATTCTTAACCTAACCCTAACCCTAACCGTAATCTTAGCAAGGAGTTGCTTATTAACAGATTGTTGATAGTATGACCATCTGTAGACCATCTACTGATGGAAAATCCGGACTATCCAAATAAAGTGTGACTGAGGCCTGCTTATAGGTTTGGCAGCTCTTAATGGAAAAAGTTTAATTTAATAATAAAACCCACTCAAGGTCATCTTGAGGGGGAATCCCTCCTTTCATAGAAGGGAATCCCTAGTACGTAAACAAGAGGACGTCAGAAGTCAAGATGCTCACGTCCTGATAGAGTGCCCCCCTTGCATACCCCCTTTCCCCTCCATGCAGGGTGAAGCTGGTCCTGTTGGTCCATACAGGTTTGGTCTCTCTGGCACCCTGTGTCCTGACTTGGCAGCATTCCAAACAGAGAGGGCGGAGGGGAGAGAGGGTTGGGATATCCCTGGCCCAAGGTGGGCCACATCGATAGGGCTGTTTGTCTGTCACACAGGCCTTATCTCTCTATCCCCTTTGGTGCTGAACGTAGTACAGCGTTTCTTGCCCCGGCGTACTTTCAAATGGGTGTTCCCTCCATTTCTCTCTTTCTCTCTCTCTGCCTCTCCATCAGCCCCAGGTCACTCTATCATTGGGTACGTTTACGTTAGCATCGTGGCGATCAACCTATTTCTACTGCCACAGACTAGGCTGGATCACCTTGGTGCAGGTAAGGGTGTGGCCTCCCAGGCCGGGGGTCCTTTACTGGGGATCTGTCATTGAGGGGGCTTGGGGGTCAGTGGTATTGAGTGGAGTACAGGTGAGAAAAGGTGGGGATTTGAATGAAACATGCGACAGATAACTTTATCTAACTTTCCATGTATCTGAGGTTTATACTAAAATTGTATCATATATGCCTATCAGTGAGAATACATTTTTGGAATGACATAGCTGCAAGTTGGAGTTTGTCTTTCTACAACCCAAGTCTCTCAATAAGTCTGTTGCTAACTAACCGTACAATGACCCAGGTGCTTTTTTTCTTGTTTGTAATTGGTACAAAAATGACTGTAAAATCTAACCAGCATTATGTGTGAGTTGTATGGTACAATTTAAGGTCTGTAGTGTTTGGTTGTGGACCGTGATGTTTCAAATAACAGCTAACATCACACTTCTCTTCATCTAACCAACATTATGTGTGAGTTGTATAGTACAATTTAAGGTCTGTAGTGTTTGGTTGTGGCCCGTGATGTTTCAAATAACAGCTAACGTCACACTTCTCTTCATCAGTTTAATTAGTGATGGTATATGTGAAGAAAGTTGACTTTTTAAAGTTTTCCCGCTCACCTTAATTTAGTGGTCGACGGAGGTTTAAAAAACTCAGGGTCACAAGGTTTGAGAGACTTTGGCGGTAGTGAACAGTGTCTTCTTATCTGTCCATCAGCCTCTGTTGTTCCAATGTTATACACATTTGCATAGTATTTCTAATCAACATTGTTTTATGTGTATTTGGAGCACTACATGTTCATTGTGTAACCAGATATATGAAGACACAATTTTAAGTTAATACACATTAAAATATTCTACTTCTCACTTTACACTTAAAGATTTGTATTGCCTGTCATTGTACCACCAGGCTTTTTTTTCTCTTTACTGTTTTTGGAGTAGAGTAGAACTGTTAAATTACAAGTTACTGTACCAAATAGTTGTTACAGTATGAATTGTAATATTGTAAGTTACTGTAATAGATGACTAGAGCATTAGGGTGTCTGTCTGGCCTGAGGAGGGCGTAAACCAGAGATAAGACTCTGTGAGTCTCCTACTCAAACCACTGCAAGGGCCACACTGTCTCAACGGCTGACTCATGGTTAGGAGCCCAGCTCATAGGGGCTGTGACATGAGCTGGTGGTATCTTGATTAAATGGGCCTCAAAATGTGTCATAAGTGTGTTTATAAGGCTTACTTGTGTAGAGGTTCATATGCCCTGTTGGTTGGGCTTGTGACACATTGTGACCAATTTGGGTTCACTGTGTGTATGAGTAGCCCATGAAAACATGACAAAAACAGTCCATTTAGAGTTGACACCAGATTACCCCAGATAAAGTTTACCCCAGATTAGCCCAGTTAGAGTTTACCCCAGAGTAACCCAGTCAGAGTTTACCACAGATTACCCCAGTCAGAGTTTACCCCAGATTAACCCAATTAGAGTTTACCACAGATTAACCCAGTCAGAGTTTACCCCAGATGACCCCAATTAGAGTTTACCCCAGATGACCCCAATTAGAGTTTACCCCAGAATACCCCAGTCAGAGTTTACCCCAGATTAACCCAGTCAGAGTTTATCCCAGATTACCCCAAATAGAGGTTACCCCAGATTAACCCAGTCAGAGTTTACCCCAGATTACCCCAGTTATAGAACTGATGCAGGGGCAGTTGAGTCTCAGGTATTCCCAGAATTACTCTTCAGGCCCAGGGCCATAAGCCCCTCCCCCTCCCCCAAAATGGTCAAGATAGAGCTGAGAGGTCTAGACTAGAGCAAGGTCTTATTCGATGTCACTGTTGAACCATTGCTTGTGACATTAAAGGGAATCCCCTAATATCCCCCCTCTATATGAGAGCGGGCTGGCATTCCTTAGCTCTTCGGAGACTAAGTCATTGGTATGTTTATATTTATAAGGCCATACTGAGACAGCTCCCTTTTCACCTGTGTACCTACATTGTCCAGCAGAAAAATGACAACTATCGCCTGCGCTCACATGTGCATTGTTGACTGTGCCTTAGGCCCGTACAGAGCTAGAGGAAAAAGGTTCATTGCTTTTTAATTTCTAATTTTATTTAACTAGGCAAGTCAGTTAAGAACAAATTCTTATTTACAATGACGGCCTACCAAAAGGCAAAAGGCCTCCTGCGGGGACGGGGGCCTGGGATAAAATAAAAAAATACAATAGAAATATAGGACAAAACACACATCACAACAAGAGAGACACAACCCTACATAAAGAGAGACCTAAGACAACAACATAACAAGGCAGCAAAACATGACAACACAGCATTGTAGCAACATAACAACAACATGGTAGCAACATAACATGACAACAACATGGTAGCAACACAACATGGTAGCAGTACAAAAACATGGTAGAAACATTATTGGGTAAAGTCAACAGCACAAAGGTCAAGAAGGTAGAAACAACAATACATCACACAAAGCAGCTACAACTGTCTGTAAGAGTGTTCATGATTGAGTCTTTGAATGAAGAGATTGAGATAACGGTCCAGTTTGAGTGTTTCAGCTCGTTCCAGTCGCTAGCTGCAGCGAACTGAGAAGAGGAGCGACCCAGGGATGTGTGTGCTTTGGGGATCTTTAACAGAATGTGGACTGGCAGAACGGGTGTTGTATGTGGAGAATGAGGGCTGCAGTAGATATCTCAGATAGGGGGGAGTGAGGCCTAAGAGGGTTTTATAAATAAGCATCAACTAGTGGGTCTTGCAACGGGTATACAGAGATGACCAGTTTACAGAGGAGTATAGAGTGCAGTGATGTGTCCTATAAGGAGCATTGGTGGCAAATCTGATGGCCGAATGGTAAAGAACATCTAGCCGCTCGAGAGCACCCTTACCTGCCGATCTACAAATTATGTCTCCGTAATCTAGCTTGGGTAGGATGGTCATCTGAATCAGGGTTAGTATGGCAGCTGGGGTGAAAGAGGAGCGATTACGATAGAGGAAACCAAGTCTAGATTTAACTTTAGCCTGCAGCTTTGATATGTGCTGAGAAAAGGACAGTGCACCGTCTAGCCATATTCCCAAGTACTTCTATGAGGTGACTACCTCAAGCTCTAAACCCTCAGAGGTTGTAATCACACCTGTGGGAAGAGGGGCATTCTTCTTACCAAACCACATTACCTTTGTTTTGGAGGTGTTCAGAACAAGGTTAAGGGTAGAGAAAGCTTGTTGGACACTAAGAAAGCTTTGTTGTAGAGCATTTAACACAAAATCTGGGGAGGGTTCTCTGGCCCTTCCATTTGGAACAAGCTTCAACTAGTCCTGGAAATTACAAGAGCTCCTACATTTAAATTTGTTTAAAGCAAGGGTAAACACTATGATATAAAATGAAGTGAGGGGCTGTCAGTGTTTTGACCCTTAGTTGCACGACACTTCCCTAAACCATGTTGTTGCTCAATGTGTACATTTATTTTTTGAAACTGTAGTGTTTTGCTTTTTTGGCCAGGTCTCTCTTGTAAGAGATTGTTCATTTCAATGGTAAAATAAAGGTCAAATGCATGTCTGTATTTCATGTGTCTAATTCTAGTGTGTTTGTGTTTATTAATTTATGTCAATGTGCATTCACATTACAGGGTATGCACAAACGTTACTGAAAGTTTAAGGACAGACGAAGCAAGCACTGACACACTCCAATGGAGAACGATCTGTCTTTTGGAGAGGTGGATAAAACACATTTTTATTGCAATAATGCAGTAAATGGGATGGGGAAATATGAGTTGTCAATTCAAAGTATTTGTAACATTTTATTTACATCTTTTACTTTGACCCCCCCCCTCTCTCTCTCTCTCTGATTCCATCCAGGATGTCATGTCCTATGAGGAGGAGAGTGACTCTGCTTTCCCATCTCCGATCAGACCGTGAGTGCTCTCCCCTCTTAAAAGTTCATTTTTTAAGTCTAATTAGCATTTCCTCATACAAAAAGTCCAACCTGAACAATATTAGAAGGAATTAAATGAATGGGTGAAAGAGTCTAAAACAAGATTTTGTGAATGCAGCTACATCAAGTGGTTGTCTAGATTGTCAGTGAGAGTGATCAGAAGTAGGCCTACTGTAAATGATTATACAACATCACCCCCCACTGGTCTAAACCAGCATGACGTCCTTATCTGAGAAGGCAGGACTGATAATGCAGAGCTTGCCCAAGTCTCTCACTGAAGTCACCAATCTCTGGTAACACAACCAGCGAATGATTCTGAGGCTACAGAATATACAGACGTCATACAGGCTTTTGCTGCCCCTTTTGGCCAGAACACTATACACCAGGAGCTGCAGGTACTTCATGAAAGAAAGGAACACAACCTGGCCTGTTGTCTGTAAGATCTGGTGAGACATGGACAGGTGTTGAGGAGCAGCACACCTGCGTCCCGTGCCCCCCCTCACTAACCTGGTTCTCCCCCCTCCCCCTCCCTCCCCAGGACCCCACCGGGCCACAGTGGCAACTATGACCTGGAGCAGAGCAGGCAGGAAGAGGACAGCGACCAGGCCATCCAGAGCATCGTCATTCACACCGACCCAGAGGGTGAGCACTAAACGCTCATCAACACATTCTCTCTACTCCCCTCTGTATGTCTCTCCTACACAAGTACACCTCCAATGGAGTGCTAGAACTGAACACTACCTCTCTGTATTTCAGCCTATCTGAACCTGAACACCAATGCCAACACCAGAGGAGATGCTCAGGTAAGCCCCATTTGGGGTATAGCTTCAAATAAACGGATACCTAGTATATTGACAAGGAAGTTGCCATTTTGAACCTGAGCATGATGTTGTGTGTGTGTGTCTCAGGCCTATGTAGAGCTGAATGAGCTCATGGGCAGCAGCTGGCAGGAGACTGGCCGCTGGGTGGGCTATGAGGAGAATTTGAACCCAGCAACGGGCAAGTGGGGCCCCTCCCACGTCTCGTACCTCACCTTTAAGAGTCTGATCCAGCTTCGCAAGATCATGAGCACAGGTGACTATCTGAACAAATTCACTGTGTTTATCACCCAATCTATAATAATTTCTTGACATAAGCTGGATAATTTCATGAGGTTATTAGCAAATGAATCTTTTCACAGAGCCACCATATGAAACCGTATTTCCAACAATAGATGGCAGGCAGCAACAGGCCATGTTTGACCTATCCCAAAACTCTGTCTGTGTGTTCAGGTGCGATCATTCTGGACCTGCAGGCCAGCAGTCTGTCTGCTGTGGCTGAGAAGGTTGTGGATGAATTGCAGAGCAAGGGTGAGATCCGTGCCACTGATAGAGATGGCCTGCTGAGGGCTCTACTGCAGAGACGCAGTCAGTCTGAGGGAGCTGGAGCTCGATCCCTGGGAGGAGACATCGAGATGCAGACCTTCTCTGTCACCAAGCAGGTAACACTAGGCTTAGGATCTATATCCCACCGCTAAATCTACATATCATTCCAGCACTTCATGACTTCATTCAACCTCTCTTCCTCTTTCTTTGATAAATCTATCTTTCTCTCCCAATATCTCACCAACTGACCTTCCTCCCTTCGCTTTTCAGAGAGATACAACTGATAGCGTGGAAGCCTCCATTGTCCTCTCAGGTAAGTCGTGTGTGAAAGTGAAATACAACTCACCACCAACTTTTTATATTTATTTTATTTAACTAGGCAAGTCAGTAAAGAACAAATTCTTATTTACAATGGCGGCCTACACCGGCCAAACCCAGACGACGCTGGGCCAATTGTGTGCCGCCCTATGGGACTCCCAATCACGGCCGGTTGTGATACCTCCTGGAATCGAACCAGGGTGTCTGTAGTGACACCTCTAGTACTGAGATACAGTGCCTTAGACCGCTGCGCCACACAGGAGCCCAACTGGATACTCTGCCTGATTTGCCTATTCAACCATTTATTCTAAAGAATATGGAGACTGTAATCTAAGCTCTATGTGTGTGTGTTTGTTCCAGGGGTGATGGACTCCCTGGAGAAGCCTGCCGTGGCCTTCGTCAGGCTGGGGGACTCTGTGGTGATAGAGGGGGCCCTGGAGGCCCCTGTGCCGGTGCGCTTCGTCTTTGTGCTGGTGGGCCCCAGCCAGGGAGGAGTGGATTACCATGAGAGTGGCCGTGCCATGGCTGCCCTTATGGCTGACTGGGTGAGAAAATAGGAGTGGAAAGAGGGATGGGACTTATTAAGGCCAAGGAGCGCAAGGGGAGAGTGGAAGAATGAGGAGATGCTTCATAGTATCTAGATGAATCTTTTCAGTGTTTTACAATAGCTAACCATGCTCTCCCCACGTCTCCGGTCCTACAGGTCTTTAGTCTGGAGGCTTACCTAGCCCAGACTAACAAGGAATTGACCAATGCCATCGCTGATTTCATGGACTGCAGCATCGTCATCCCGCCCACTGAGATCCAGGACGAGCGCATGCTCCAGCCAATCATTGACTTCCAGAAGAAGATGCTGAAGGACAGACTCCGCCCCTCTGACACCCGAATCATATTTGGTGGCGGGGCCAAAGGTCAGTCACACAGACTAACCCTGTAGTTACAACTAATCTAAATCTACATATAACTTGTTAATTCAATTTCCAAATTAGGGATTGTTTACATTTGGCCTACATTTCCTTCTAATATGATTTTCCAAATAAAATTGATGTTTAGAAAATACAGAGATTCTGGAGATTCTAGTCTAAACCCATCCAAAACACTTGCTCTGTCTGTGCTCATTTTGAGTCATTATTTGTTTTGTTTTTGTATCCAGCTGATGAGGCCGATGAGGAGCCAAGAGAAGACCCACTGGCCCGGACAGGCATTCCCTTCGGCGGGATGATAAAGGACATGAAGCGGCGGTACCGCCATTACATCAGTGACTTCACAGACGCCCTTGACCCCCAGGTCCTGGCTGCTGTCATCTTCATCTACTTCGCTGCCCTGTCCCCTGCCATCACCTTCGGAGGCCTGCTGGGTGAGTTCATGTCTGAAGGAGGGACCCACCTAGTATCATAGAGGACAGGAGCACTGACTGACTCTATATAGGATTTGTTGGTAGGCCTACATAACAGCGGTTATAATCATGCCCTTCATCCTCCTGACCTCTGCCTCCAGCCGATAAGACGGAGCACATGATGGGCGTGTCTGAGCTGATGATCTCCACCTGCGTCCAGGGCATCATCTTCGCCTTCATCGCAGCCCAGCCTACATTGGTCATCGGCTTCTCTGGACCACTGCTGGTGTTTGAGGAGGCCTTCTTTGCGGTATGTATCATAGAACTTTCACATAACAGCTCAGTGAGCCCTAGCTCTAACCCCTGATGACAGTATGCTGAGCCATCACTGCTTCATGTCCTCAGGATGTCAATCCTATTAGACATGATTTGCATTGGCTATTATGATAACTAGGAATTTCAAAGTTACAATGCAAGTACATCATTAACATAAACAACTTATTTTTTATAAATCCCATTGTCTAGTTCTGCAAGTCCCAGGAGATTGAGTACATTGTGGGCCGTATCTGGGTAGGCCTGTGGCTGGTGATCATCGTGGTGGTTATCGTGGCCGTGGAGGGCAGCTTCCTGGTCAAATTCATCTCCCGCTTCACGCAGGAGATCTTCTCCATCCTCATCTCCCTCATCTTCATCTACGAGACCTTCAGCAAGCTCGGCAAGGTACCACACATTACTCCACCTCATCTCCTCACATCCATCCATTTAAGTCATTTAGCAGACGCTCTTATCCAGAGCGACTTACAAATTGGTGCATTCACCTTATGATATCCAGTGGAACAGCCACTTTACAATAGTGCATCTAAATCTTTTAAGGGGGGGGGGGGGGGGGGTTAGAAGGATTACTTTATCCTATCCTAGGTATTCCTTAAAGAGGTGGGGTTTCAGGTGTCTCCGGAAGGTGGTGATTGACTCCGCTGTCCTGGCGTCGTGAGGGAGTTTGTTCCACCATTGGGGTGCCAGAGCAGTGAACAGTTTTGACTGGGCTGAGCGGGAACTGTACTTCCTCAGAGGTAGGGAGGCGAGCAGGCCAGAGGTGGATGAACGCAGTGCCCTTGTTTGGGTGTAGGGCCTGATCAGAGCCTGAAGGTACGGAGGTGCCGTTCCCCTCACAGCTCCGTAAGCAAGCACCATGGTCTTGTAGCGGATGCGAGCTTCAACTGGAAGCCAGTGGAGAGAGCGGAGGAGCGGGGTGACGTGAGAGAACTTGGGAAGGTTGAACACCAGACGGGCTGCGGCGTTCTGGATGAGTTGTAGGGGTTTAATGGCACAGGCAGGGAGCCCAGCCAACAGCGAGTTGCAGTAATCCAGGCGGGAGATGACAAGTGCCTGGATTAGGACCTGCGCCGCTTCCTGTGTGAGGCAGGGTCGTACTCTGCAGATGTTGTAGAGCATGAACCTACAGGAACGGGCCACCGCCTTGATGTTAGTTGAGAACGACAGGGTGTTGTCCAGGATCACGCCAAGGTTCTTAGCGCTCTGGGAGGAGGACACAACACATCCCAACATTTACATCCATCCACCATCCTAAGCACTTTTTTATACCTCAACTGTAAATACAGAAATAAAACCTGTCTTTCTCCTTTCCTTCACACCCCTCCTGTCCTCCGCTGCTAATTAATCTACATACCTACTTTTCTTCTCTTGTTATTCAGATCTTCAAAGCTCACCCTCTGGTTCTGAACTATGATCACTTGAACGACACCCTGGAAAACCCTTTCCACCCGGTGGTCAAGGAGCACATAGAGTATCATGATGATGGCAACACGACAGTGCACGAGGTCGTACATGAGAGGGCCTACCCCAACACCGCCCTGCTTTCCATGTGTCTTATGTTCGGGTGTTTCTTCATCGCATACTTCCTCCGTCAGTTCAAAAATGGCCACTTCCTCCCTGGACCGGTAAGAGCTACAGCTGTTTTCAACAGTGATGACAACTGTATGTCTGTGAGCAAAGCGAACTTTTAACAACCTGGTGCTTACACAGTATGTTAGTGCTGAACAGTATTGAAGAGAGATGAATCAGGATAGGGTCTTTTAGGGCTGGAGAGCCCCCTCTGTGTTCTGTGTGTGATAGCCTTCACTTCATATGTTTTCCCTATCACCAGATTCGTCGGATGATTGGAGATTTTGGTGTTCCAATTGCCATTTTCTTCATGATCGCTGTGGATATCACCATTGAGGATGCCTACACTCAGGTTAGTGATTTATAGGTTTGTGTTGTCTTGACTAAAAGGTGATCTCGGTGGATAACATATTACTCTATCCTTAAACTGTTTCATGTAAAAAGGGATATCTAGTAATAGATTAAATACAGCATATGTATTTTGTGTGTCCCCTGGCAGAAACTTGTGGTGCCCAAGGGTCTTATGGTGTCCAACCCCAATGCCAGAGGCTGGTTCATCAACCCCCTGGGAGAGAAGAAGCCTTTCCCTGCCTGGATGATGGGCGCGTGTTGCGTGCCAGCCCTGCTGGTCTTCATCCTCATCTTCCTCGAATCCCAGATCACTACGTTAGTAAAATTGTCTTCATGTCCATAGTCCCTCCACAATCACCAAGCCTCCTAACATTGTTTGACCTATGACCTTTCTAGGCTGATTGTGAGCAAACCAGAGAGGAAGATGGTGAAGGGCTCTGGTTTCCATCTGGACCTGCTCATCCTGGTCACCATGGGTGCCATCGCCTCCCTGTTTGGGGTGCCCTGGCTGAGTGCCGCCACCGTGCGTTCTGTCACCCATGCCAACGCCCTCACTGTCATGAGCAAGGGACCCAAGCCTGAGATCGAGAAGGTGCTGGAGCAAAGGATCAGCGGCATGCTTGTGGCCGCCATGGTCGGTAAGTGCTACCATATAGGCTACTGAGATTTAGCTGATGCAGTCGATCCCGACGAACAGACAGAACACTGGGTGTCTAAAGAAAAGGTAAGCACAGTCCTTTGTTGAGCTCCTAAAAATGTCTGAGAAATGTTTGTTGTTCCTGCTATTCCCAGGTGTGTCCATTCTCTTGGAGCCTATCCTGAAGATGATTCCCATGACGGCTCTGTTTGGAATCTTCCTCTACATGGGTATAACCTCACTCAGTGGGATCCAGATGTGGGACCGAATGCTTCTGCTTATTGTACCCAGGAAATACTATCCTGCTGACGCCTACGCACAAAGGGTATGCTGCCTCTCTCCACCCCCCAATTGTCCTCCTTTCTGTTTCCTCGTTTTATATCATTATTTAATTTATGAAACATACCAGACAATTCCTACACAATAACACACTGTGGCAATCACAACGTAATTATCTGAAAAATCATAAATTACTTTTGCACTTACAAGTTTTACACCATAGTAAATATCAGGAGCGCAACTTTGGTTTTAGAAGTGGGGGGAGACATCATTTTGTATTGAATTTTTATACAATCCGATAAAAACTCCAAACAGCCTACCCGACCACTCGGAGGCAGCCACATGGTCCTAAAGCACACAATTGCCTTGTTTTGTATCACATTCTAAAGATAAAACTGGGGGGGACAAAAATGCTATTTCAGAATGTGCCCGTCCCCAGTGAAAGTTATGCCCCTGGTAAACATAAGTATATATCCAATGTGTTGCCCCTGTCTTAACCCTCCTTCTCTCATCTCCTTACTGCAGGTAACTACTATGAAGATGCACTTGTTCACTCTGATCCAGATGGTGTGTTTGGGAGCTCTCTGGATGGTGAAGATGAGTGCCTTCTCCCTGGCTCTGCCCTTTGTCCTCATCCTCACCATCCCCCTGCGCATGGCCATCACTGGAACACTCTTCACTGACAAGGAAATGAAATGTGTAAGTGGCACACAAATGTTTTAATGTGGTTAACTACAATCACAACACATGCATATGTTTTGGGTAGGAGCCTGGTCCCAGGTCAGTACCTTATGTTGTCATGCCGATGAGTGGTCAGAAGATTTAGCTAAATCACATACACATGAGAACAGTATGGACCTGATGGAATCTGCAGAGAACATTTTCAAAATACCCATTCAGCTGTTGATCAATAGAATGTCAGTATAGCTATTCATTTTCTACATATTGGGTTCAGTTTCATTTCTATTGGAAATGCTATCTTTCAAATCATTTCAGGAGGTCTAGAATATATTCTGCCTCTAATAAATCAGTGTGACTCAACTAAACTGTGTGTGTTTCTCTAATGAGACTGTGTGACCTGTTGTAGCTGGATGCCTCTGACGGCAAGGTGAAGTTCGAAGAGGAGCCAGGAGAGGATATGTACAACGAGTCCCCGTTGCCATGAACACCTGGACACGACCTTTCACTTCTCAACTCGCTGCGAGGATCCAGTAAACTCAAGCAATGCTTTAATAGGGACCGGTGTCTAACACATTTATTAGTATGTGGCATCAAAAAATATTCTTTAGGAAAATGTATTTTTAGCCAACTGTCCTGAAACCTCATTGCAATTGGGTATGTTTGTGTGCCAAGCTAAAATGAAGGTCTCGGGTAAGCATTCAAACATTTTTAATGACAGGTAGCCTAATATTCTATACTATTAATATGACAATTAACATTTATCTCTCAAATACCCAAATAATGCCAAAAATATAATCCCATCAGTATTAGGCAGATAAATAGATAAATGCAATATTATAAGCTTTTCTATGGGACTGTTATTTTAGCTTTGGTTCTGTAGCCTATTTTATACCCTAGTTACATTACTCTCCTTTGTTACAGTTTGGTTTTATGCTACATTGTGTGCTTATTGAATGAAAGTCTTATGTAGATTACCTTTTGTTCTTGCTGTTTTGTTTAGTTGCAAGCTAAAGTGTGAGTATGGAGTTCAAATCATCTTAGTTCTATTGTTGGGTGTCCAGTGGTGTCACTCATTCAGTTCTTATACCTAAATACATATTTACTTCAGGATGTAATGCTTTCGGGATTGCAAAGGTGAGGGATACATATAGGAAAATTATCGATTAATCACTGAATGAATTGTAACAATATAATGATGACGTGGGAGAGAAATGTGTAAATATGACATATGAATCACAGCAAAAAGATCGGACTCTAGGCCTATTGCACCATTTTTTCATTGATCAGGGACAGGTGTAAAGGGACAGCTGTATATTTGGTTTATTGTATGTTGATGTGTGTTTGAATCACTGTACAACTGTTGTTTTGATTTTCACCCAACCAATTAAAGACATTTTAAACCCTTTAATTTCTTAATTTGAGACATTCCATCACTTTATTCATCAATGGTAGGAGGGCTGACAGTGCCGGTCCACAGGAGCACTGAGAAGGGCGCCACTCCAACGCGGTTTAACAAGGCTGTGCGCTCATTGGAAAGTCATTTGTTTCCAATGGATCTGGCTGTCTGGATTGGATGGCTGGATTACGCCCCCAAACTGACAAGGTGGAGTTGGAAGAAATTACATGAGTGAGAAAATGAAACCGTCAAATAGGCTACTCGACTTTGCAAATAGGAGCACCACTAAAAGTATAGGCCTATCCATGGAATACAATTCCAGTATCGTTTTCGCAATCTGTCAACAGTTAGCGCTGGCATGAATATATGTTTATGACACTTTCTTTCTCAAAATGTTCAGTAGGCCTTAACACTGCAGATTGTTATTAAATGTTATAGTTATTATGCTATACTTTGTGAAATTAGTTTGATGATACAACAGCTAACTAAAATTCCACTTAGATATAGGCAGCTGTCTGGGACAAATAACTTTTACTAAAGTATCGGTAGTCTAAAAGATTTGCACTCGCTCATTGTCCTCGGTTGGCAACGGCGGGTCGGAGAGCTAAATGTGGAAAAATAGTATGGCTGTGGGTGATGCGTTCGGCAGCGGGGGAGAGATCGAAAATGCGGATGTCTTTGCTAAGAGAAATGGTCGGATCGAGAGAGCTACGCGTTGAGTGGAAGGAGAAAGCAAGTGAGATGGAGGCGGGGGGAAGTTCCCATCTCTGCGGGGACTGGAGCGCCTGTGCCCTGGACCGGCGGCGCAGTGCTGGCTAACATTCAACCCAACCCCTGTTCCACAACGAGCTCGACTCACGCTGAGACAGGTAAGGCTCACAGCCACCTCCGTCAATTCGACTGCTCAAAAGATATATAAACACAATTATTTCCACAAACAATTTACGCTCTATGGTTTATTTTCTCCCTTGAGTAATTTTAAAAGAACACCTCATCTTGAATGCATTGTGTTAGCAAAACACTGACTGCTGTAGGGTAGACCATTCCGAGGTCGCCATACCCGAATTTCCTATCCTTTATCACGGGTAAGAAATGCGAACTATAGGGTCTAAATAATATGGTATAAATTGATAACATTTACATTGATTATGGACCACCGTCAATTTGGAATTTAATTCACCAGTGTATCTTATTTTCTACAAAGAATTGACTATTTCCGCGCCGAGACCTCCATGCGGTTGTTGACAGAACCAGCCGCTTCTCTGGTTAGCCATCATGGATCTCAGTTTAATATCTCACCGTGTGGGCTCGCCCTCTATCTCGCTTGACAACCATCATTGCCAACCTGCGAAAACCAGTCTTTGGTACTGTTATAGTTGCCTATGATCCTGGTGCGGGGCAGGTTAGTTGCACACCCAGGCTTACTTTAAACCCCATTTCTTGCTAAGCATGTAGTGCGCCATATGAGCTTGTCACGGTCGGTATCCTAACTGACTCGCGCTTTGCCTGTAGCATGGCGGCTCTGGAACCATCCTCGCGCCAGTGAACCATTTGCAATCTCGAATGTACAAATATTTCATTCTGTATGGTGTCAATTTGATACAATGTAACCGCGGATTGAAACCTTGTGAATGATGATAGATTGTAGTTATGTATCCTCATTTCAATTCTGAAGATTAGCGAAGATTGTTACCATTTATTTCCCTTTTTCTTCATTCGTGTGCCTCAGTCTTCATGACCCATCCTCGCCACACGGCTACAAAACCTGGTTTACCCGTGTTCAACAACAGCTGAAAGAAAAGTCGGGGTGGATAGAACCGTATCACGGTGAGTTTGTTCATTAAAAACGTTGTTTTTCAAGAAACACAACAGTGAATTTGTCTGTCTGAGATGAATGATTTTCTAAACATGATTCTCTTTCACGGAGACGAGGTCAGTGTAAGGGTCGCAGTCGTTTGGAACTGGATTTTTTTCCTATGGGTTCATGCAAAACTAGTAACGTTAGGCCAATACGTCATATTTTGAACGACCAATTACAAACACATTTATCTAGTTAACGTTACCTGCAATATTGATGTAAATGTATATACAAAATAAAAACGTAAATCATTATCCATGGTGAATCCCCTGAAGTTAGCCAAGCTTTAGCTAGCTAGCATAAAAGTTGACTGGTCTGGTGGTGGTTTTCATATTTTAAATTGACAGTAGCTAGCTACTATACCATTTTAAACCTTAGAATGTATAGATTATTGTCATTTGATTCTTTTTGCAGGTGGCCACCGTGTTGGCTAACATATTGCTGTAAATTAATGTAAATCTGATGGTTGCTAACATAGCGAGTTAGCAGCTAGCTAACCATTGCATTGAACCAGCGTAGTGCGGTTGCAGCTAGCTAGCGCGGTCGTTGGCTCGGTTGGAGTTTGTGGACCCCCCAAACCATCTTATCATACCAGGATATTACTTTTAAATTTCCCATAAAGTGCATTGATTTATTGGGACACTAGCTAACTATGTCCAACCACTGTTTTAAACGGATCATTAGACCAGCGATAATTGTATCCCCCCTTAAACGCACTGGCAGTCCAACACAAGCTCGTGCGTACTATATGACCAAGAACGGGTAAACAACAGGCGGGGTGCTGACTGCAGACTCGAGGTCACATATCCGAAATCGGTTACGCCTCGCGCAAGAATGTCCTGCTTTTTCGAGTCTTTTTCGGTTTGATTATGGTTGCCCGCTTCGATACTAAAACGATTAAAGCATAGAAACGGGTCTCTGAGGACTATGTCCAACAATTTAATTTATTATAAAGCGTAATATGTATCCCTCTTTGGCCCCTCACAAGAGTCGGCCGATAAAGATTCAAGGCGGAGGCAGGTTTCAATTCCAGCTCAATGTTGGTAGTGTGGCTTTGTCGAGTGGTTCATTTGGTAGTATTGTTCCCTGGCCACCATTCCCCTTCGTTGGAGACCGAAAGCAGATCTCCCGTCCATAGTCAGCTGGTTGCCTACAGCTGCCTCTAAACATTCGCTTCCTCCTTCTGTGGAACCTCCCCACCACCACTCCGAGAAAATCCTCCATTACCGACCGACAGAAGACATGGTCGACAGAAAGCAAAATTAGTTGCTACTTTAATGTAGAATAAGCTAGCCTATTTTCCAAATCGACATAGAGAACATTACCAGGCGTAGCCTTCTGCGGTGTTATTTGAGATGTGAAACCGTCTCACAAGCTATAGCCTGTCTCACCGTGTAGCGTAAACGTTTAGGGGCGGTGTAATAAACATTAATAACCATCATGTCGAGGTCGATTTTAATTTCTAGGATTTTAAAAGGCTGGAATTTCTTACCTAATCCCTTGTTTGGAATGATTAAAAGCAGTCGAATAATCTATGTCCCATTAATCTTGTTTTCAGTATCACATTTTACACACTTATTTTAATATGCAAGTCGATATACTAGTAGAATGATATACATTTTTAACCTCTAACCTATGCCATTTTCAAATATGTTTAATCTCCAAGCATTGTTCTTTCCACATATTTCCTAATATCACAAGGCATAGCATTGGCCAAAGTAGTTTTCTGTTACTTTCTCATATTTGCATGCATTAGGTGTATGCATAGGTAACTTGGCTATTATGTATCCCGTGTAGATTTTTTTTGCTGGCACAGTAGTGAGAGTAAATTGTTGATAAGATTAACAATGACTCACTGCACCTTGTATATTATTCACAGCCATTCAAAGAAAGGGATAGTGTTTTATTAGGATCTGTTTTGTTTATGTGTAGGTTAAAGAAAGTACAGATGAATGGAGAAATGGACGCGTCCACTAAAGACCAAGGTGAGATCATAGTCAATCAACGTGAGATCATAGTAGTCAATCAAGGTGAGATATAGTCACAACATGGAACTTCTTCCTTCCATCCCCTTCAGAATATTGTGCAAAATGGAGAGATTCATGATTTTTTTTCACTTCAGCCAGGATAATGGTTGCAGGACAGGCAAGCTGATGTGTGTGTTTTTGTGTGGCTATAGTGTGGACGCAGGACGACCTTCTGAATCTGCTAGAGGCCATGAAAGTCAATCTTCCCCAGAAGGACCTGGCCAAGTACAAGACGTCGGAGTCCCATCTGGACTGGGAGAAGGTGGCCTTCAACTCATTCACAGGAGAGATGTGCAAACAGAAGTGGAACGAGGTCTCCAAAGTGGTACGCCATGTCTCTTTCATGCTATACTGTGGACTGGGGTATTGTGTATTTGAGAATAAAAGTGGATTTCCAACTCTTGTCAGTTCAATATGTACATACTGCATCTTGCCTCTGCAATGCGTTTTATGTTGTTGTTCTGTGTCTTTGGTTCAGATCCGTAAATTTCGCACATTAACAGAGCTGATTTTCGATGCCCAAGACTTCATCAAGAACCCGTATAAGGGCAAGAAGCTTAAGGTGAGCTGCATATCCTCTTTTTATGATAGACACTATCAGTTGATACTTTCACAGGTGACTCATTATTTTCTTAGCAAATTCAGTCATCTGATGACTGATTTGACTGTATTTTTGTGTGTAATTTTACTCCTATTTGGTATTGTTCTTTCGAATGTTCTTTTGTTTTATTTTTCACCGAACAGAAGCATCCAGATTTCCCTAAAAAGCCCCTGACGCCATATTTCCGCTTCTTCATTGAGAAGAGGGCCAAGTATGCCAAGCTGCACCCTGAGATGAGCAACCTAGACCTCACCAAGATCCTCTCCATGAAGTACAGAGGGCTGCCTGACAAAAAGAAGGTCAGAAGCAGGGAGAGAGTGGGAAGGAAAGGAAGAGATGCAATTAAAGGGAGGGATATAGTGACGTTTGGGATGGGGGGTAAATATGTTCTCCCTGGTAGATACAATTTATTTGAACTGAGTAATTTGCTGACGTTGCTCATGGTCGACTGACTTGTTTTTTTGACAACAGAAAAAATATCTAGAAGACTTCCAGAAAGACAAAGAAACGTTTGGGCACAGCATGTCAAAGTTCAGGTAAGGTTCAAATTTAGGTTATCTGCAACTGGAGGAAATATATATTTGAAGGGGGGGATTTCTCCATTGTGTTGAATGTGTTTTAATTTGCTTGATGAGTATGTTTATTTTTATTTAACCTTTATTCAACTAGGCAAGTCAGTCAAGAACAAATTTTTATTTACAATGACGGCCTACCAAAAGGCAAAAGGCCTCCTGCTGGGATTACAAATAAAATATAAATATAGGACAACACACATCACGACAAAAAACAAAACAACACTACATAAAGAGAGACCAAAGACCACAACATAGCAAGGCAGCAACACATGACAACACAGCATGGTAGCAACACAACATAATAACAACATGGTACAAACATTATTGGGCACAGACAACAGCACGAAGGGCATGAAGGTAGAGACAATAATACATCACACAAAGCAGCCACAACTGTCAGTAAGAGTGTCCATGATTGAGTCTTTGAATGAAGAGTTTGAGAATAAACTGTCCAGTTTAAGTGTTTGTTGCAGCTCGTTCCAGTCGCTAGTTGCAGCGAACTGAGAAGAGAAGCAACCCAAGGATGTGTGTGCTTGTATGTGGAGGATGAGGATGAGGGCTGCAGTAGATATCTCAGATAGGAGGGAGTGAGGCTTAAGAGGGTTTTATAAATAAGCATCAACCTGTGGGTCTTGCGATTGGTATACATAGATGACCAGTTTACAGAGGAGTATAGAGTGCAGTGATGTGTTCTACTGATCACCCTAATCCACAAAAGTGGAGACAAATTTGACCCCAATAACTACCGTGGAATATGCGTCAACAGTAACCTTGGGAAAATCCTCTGCATTATCATTAACAGCAGACTCGTACATTTCCTCAATGAAAACAATGTACTGAGCAAATGTCAAATTGGCTTTTTACCAAATTACCGTACAACAGACCATGTATTCACCCTACACACCCTAATTGACAACCAAACAAACCAAAACAAAGGCAAAGTCTTCTCATGCTTTGTTGATTTCAAAAAAGCCTTCGACTCAATTTGGCATGAGGGTCTGCTATACAAATTGATGGAAAGTGGTTTTGGGGGAAGGTAGCCTAGTGGTTAGAGCGTTGGGCCAGTAACCGAAAGGTTGCTAGATTGAATCCACGAGCTGACAAGGTAAAAATCTGTCGTTCCCACTGTTCCTAGGCCGTCATTGTAAATAAGAATTTGTTCTTAACTGACTTGCCCAGTTAAATAAGGAGCATTGGTGGCAAATCTTACGTCCGAATGATAAAAAACATCTAGCCGCTCGAGAGCACCCTTACCTGCCGATCTATAAATTATGTCTCTGTAATCTAGCTTGGGTAGGATGGTCATCTGAATCAGGGTTAGTTTGGTAGCTGGGGGTGAAAGAGGAGCAATTATGATAGAGGAAACCAAGTCTAGATTTAACTTTAGCCTGCAGATTTGGTATGTGCTGAGAGAAGGACAGTGTACCATCTAGCCATACTCCCAAGTACTGGTATGAGGTGACTACCTCAAGCTCTAAACCCTCAGAGGTAGTAATAACCCCTGTGGGAAGAGGGGCATTCTTCTTACCAAACCACATGACCTTTGTTTTGGAGGTGTTCAGAACAAGGTTAAGGGTAGAGAGTAGAGGTTGACCGATTAATCGGAATGGCCGATTTTAATTAGGGCCGATTTCAAGTTTTCATAACAATCGGTAATCGGCATTTTTGGACACCGATTATGGCCGATTACATTGCAATCCATGAGGAGACTGCGTGGCAGGCTGCCTACCTGTTATGTGAGTGCAGCAAGGAGCCAAGGTAAGGTGCTAGCTAGCATTAAACTTATAAAAAACAATCAATCTTAACATAATCACTAGTTAACTACACATGGTTGATGATATTACTAGTTCATCTAGCTTGTCCTACGTTGCATATAATCGATGCGGTGCCTGTTAATTTAGCATTGAATCACAGCCTACTTCGCCAAACGGGTGATTTAACAAGCGCATTCGTGAAAAAAGAACTGTCGTCGCACCAATGTGTACCTAACCATAAACATCAATGCCTTTCTTAAAGGTCAAAGGTATATGAAATACAAATGGTATAGAGAGAAATAGTCCTATAATAACTACAACCTAAAACTTCTTACCTGGGAATATTGAAGACATGTTAAAAGGAACCACCAGCTTTCATATGTTCTGAGCAAGGAACTTAAACGTTAGCTTTTTTACATGGCACATATTGCACTTTTACTTTCTTCTCCAACACTTTAAATAATGCAAAAACAAACTAAATTGAGCATGTTTCATTATTTATTTGAGACTTAATTGATTTTATTGATATATTATATTAAGTTAAAATAAGTGTTCATTTACTATTGTTGTAATTGTCATTATTACAAATATATATATAAAAATCGGCCGACGTAATCGGTATCGGCTTTTTTTTTTGGTCCTCCAATAATTGGTATCGGCGTTGAAAAATCATAATTGGTCGACCTCTATTAGAGAGCTTGTTGGACACTAAAAGCTTTGTTGTAGAGCATTTAACACAAAATCTGGGGAGGGGCCAGCTGAGTATAAGACTATCATCTGCATATAAATGGATGAGAGAGCTTCCTACTGCCTGAGCTATGTTGTTGATGTAAATTGAGAAGAGCGTGGGGCCTATGATCGAGCCTTGGGGTACTCCCTTGGTGACAGGCAGTGGCTGAGACAGCAGATTTTCTGACTTTTATACACTGCACTCTTTGAGAGAGGAAGTTAGCAGACCAGGCCAAAGACACCTCCGAGACACCAATACTCCTTAGCCAGCCCACAATAATGGAATGGTCTACCGTATCAAAGCTTTGGCGAAGTCAATAAAAATAGCAGCACAACATTGCTTAGAATCAAGGGCAATGGTGACATCATTGAGGACCTTTAAGGTTGCAGTGACACATCCATAACCTGAGCTGAAACCAGATTGCATACCCAATAGAATGCTATAGACATCAAGAAAGCCAGTCAGTTGATTATTATAGTTTTTCCAACACTTTTGATAAACAGGGCAACATAGAAATAGGCCTATAACAGTTCGGATCAGATTGATCTCCCCCTTTAAATAAAGGATGAGCCGTGGCTGCCTTCCAAGCAATGGGAACCTCCCCAGAAAGGAGAGACTGGTTAAAAGTTCAGCGATAGGCTTGGCGATGATAGGTGCAGCAGCCTTAAAGAAGAAAGGGTCGAAACCATCTGACCCAGATGTTTTTTTGGGGTCAAATTTAAGTAGCCCCTTTAGCACCTCGCACTCCGTGACTGCCTGCATGGAGAAACTTTGTTGTAGGGCAGAGGAAAAAGAGGGAGAAAGAAGCATCAGAGATAGTCGCATTAGATGGGGTGGGAGATGAGGAAATGTTGGACGGGCAATGAGGCATGGCTGAGTCATAGGAATCCTGACTTAATGAAGTGGTTATTAAAGAGCTCAGCCATGTGCTTCTTGTCAGTAACAACCACATCATCAACATTAAGGGACATGGGCAGCTGTGAGGAGGAGGGTTTATTCTCCATGTCTTTAACTGTTTTCCAGAGCTTCTTGGGGTTAGACCCATAGAGAGAGAACTGCTCCTTAAAGTAACTAACTTTGGCCTTCTGGATAGTCTGAGTGCACTTATTTCTCATTTGCCTGAACGAGAGCCCGTCAGCCTGAGTATGCGTGTGCCGAGCCTTTCGCCTAATGCAATTCTTGAGGTGGAGTAACTGCAAGATCATGGTTGAACCAGGGGCTAAACCGGTTTTTAATTCTCATTTTCTTTGTATGCGTGTTTGTTATTAACAATACCACTAAAAATATCAAAAAAGAAGGTCCAAGTGTCTTCGACAGGGGATCAAGCTGATTATATACCATTTTAGAGGCCAGTTCATGAAGGAAGACTTGCTCATTTAAAGTTTTTTAGCAAGCGACTATGACAGGTCGTTTCACTGACCAGCCATTACGAACACAGGCTGTAAAACAGTGTTCATTAAGGTCATTACAGAAAACACCAGACTGATATCTATCAGGATTATTTGTGAGGATAACATTGAGGAGAGTAGCCCTTTCTGGGTGTTTGGAGTCATACCTTGTGGGATTGGTAATAATCTGAGAAAGATTTAAGGAGTCTCATTGCTTTAGGACATGGTCAGGTGGTTTAAGCATGTCTTAGGGCAGTTAGGGTACAGGCCGGTGCTGATGGAGGACGATAGCACCCAGCTACAGTCAACAAAAAGCTATTTGAAAGTTTTAATGATTAAAACCAGCAAATCAAATTGTTCGGAGACAGACTTGGTGGAGACAACCAAGCACTGAAGGTGATCCTTGGTAAAGATTGCCACTCCCCCACCTTTGGAAGATCTCTATTGCCAAAAAAGGTTATAACCAGAAAGGTTAACATCAGTATTCAAAACACTCTTCCTTAACCATGTATTAGTAATGACAAACACATCTGGAGCTGTGAACCCACACTTTCAATTGATACATTTTAGGTAATAAGCTTCTAGTGTTAACGTGCAGAAAACCCAGGCTTTTACGAGAGCAGAAATCAGTGAAGCAGATAGCAGAGCACAAGTCAGAATTGGGGCTAGCAACAGTAGATGGGCTAGGGTGTACCTGCACATTTCCAGATGTCATCAACAGTAATACAATCAAGGCACGGCATATTACAGGGAGAGCTCTGCAGTGTTGATTTATGACATCTGAATGTGCATCAGATGGCAACAAGACCCTATTGTACAGCAATTTCATCAGGTAACATGAATACAAAGCCGGGGAGAGGTGGTTAGAATAGGATGGAAGGTCAAAAGTCGGTGTAACCAATAGAGTCAGAGTCCCGAGTGTGGGAACAAACAGTCTGTCCCATGGTTTGGTAAAGAAAGTTTGTATACAACAAAGCATGCAGGAGTCATGAGGCAAATAAAAAAAAAATGCACAAGAAAAAAATAAGCCATTGTAAGTTCAGAGTAACTCGCCCCAACAGTGCGTGTGTGCTGGAGAGAGGGGAGTGTGATGGGGGTACCTGTACCAGACAGGGGGAGACAGGACAGGGGGAGACAGGCCAGAGCAGACTGTGAACAGATCGGCAGGTGGAATCCAAGCAGCATTGCAGCAGGCAACGGGAGTAGTTGTCACACCCACTTGGGAGAAGCTTTAATTTCTGGAAGTAGATTTCTTGTAGAAAATGCCAATGAATGGTCTTTGAACAGCAGGAGGGGGCTTCAAAGGGCACTTCAAAGATTCCTGCCACTTGTTGGGCCCAAAGGCCTCGACAGCCTTTACTTCACACCTTCGTGCTAATTGAAGTTATATTTGGTCTGTCCTTGCAAGCCAGGCAGCCTTAACTCAGCATTCAGTCCCCATAAAGTGAAATATTATTGTAATGTACTTTTTTAATCTTTTTTTTCCTTCTTGGCTTTCAAAATAGCATCAGACCAAACACTACTCACTCAGTTCCAGGTTGGACGGTATCATCAGTTCTCTGCTGTTTGTTTGCTAGAGCACCCTCCGTATAGCTTGGAAAAAGGAAACCTTGGTAGCAGTAATCTCTCTGGTTAATTTTGGTCAAAATTAGGTTTTAGGTTCGAAGACCATGCTGTGGAGGGTAGCATCCTGCATATGTCCCTGCCGAAAAATCTCCAAGTGTAGCCTTTTGTAAAAAACATGTTGAAAAATGTGAGAGCTCACATGCAGCTGTCTCTCTCTCACAGTAGTCATTGGGTTTCTGTGTGACTATAGGGAGGACCATCCCGACCTGGTGGAGAGCATGGCAAAGAAAGGTTCTAATGTGCCAGAGAAACCCAGGACGCCTCAGCAGCTATGGTACAGTCACGAGAAGAAGGCCTTCCTCAAAACACACGCAGATGTGAGTTACGCTTTTCAGGACCGTTTGTTAGCACCTACAAAAACACAATGTTCACACTCAATGCTAACATGCTAAAGTTGAACTATGTCCATCTGAAGCAACGTATATGTTCTTGAATCTATAATATCTGTTACTAGGCGACCACCAAAGACATTAAAGACAGTCTTGGGAAGCAGTGGACACAGCTGTCAGACAAAAAGAGACTCAAGTGGATTGCCAAGTCCCTGGAGATGCACAAAGCATATGAGGTGAGAGCATCCTCAAATATGAGGCACAAGACTCTGAAGATGGCCAAATTACTGCCTGACTTGTGTATTTCCAAGAGGGTTAATAGATTTTTAACCCGTGACCCCTGTTTGTTTTCCACAGGAGGTGATGAAGGGCTTCATTGAGACTCACCCAGAGCTCAACATGAGCAACGAGGACATCGTCAAGTCCACCCTCACCAAGGCTGAGAGACATCTGAAGGACAAATCTGATGGCAGACCAGACAAACCACCCCCGTGAGTACTAATCCCCACCAGCACACTTTTAATCTTACCACTGTGTGATCACACTGTTAACTGGACATGGTGACGAGGGTTGTGACCGTGTTGTGTATTCTGTGTGTGTTTTAGGAATGGTTACTCCATGTTCTGTGCTGAGTTGATGTCCAGTATGAAGGACGTGCCCAGTACAGAGCGCATGGTCATGTGCAGCCAGCAGTGGAAGCTGCTGAAACAGAACGAGAAGGACGGCTACCAGAAACGCTGCGAGCAGGTCTGTACTTCACTAGCAGGTGGACTGTTCACTCCATTGTTGACTTTTTGGACATGTTGTCAGAAGTCTTAAGTGCTCAGGTTTTCACAATTCTGTTTTTCAGAGAAAGAAAGAATACGAAGTCGAGATGAACCGGTTTCTTTGTGTAAGTTTGTTTTTCTACATGTATGTGTGTGTCTATATACAGTTGAAGTCGGAAGTTTACATGCACTTACACGGAACCCAAACCGGCTGCGCGCGTGTGCCATCGTGCATACATTTATTTTGTCTCCCAACACCAAACATGATCACGACACGCAGGTTAAAATATCAAAACAAACTCTGAACCAATTACATTAATTTGGGGACAGGTCGAAAAGCATTAAACATGTATGGCAATTTAGCTAGCTTGCTGTTGCTAGCTAATTTGTCCTGGGATATAACCATTGAGTTGTTATTTTACCAGAAATGCACAAGGTGCTCTACTCCGACAATTAATCCACACATAAAACGGTCAACCGAATCGTTTCTAGTCATCTCCTTCCAGGCTTTTTCATCTTTGAACTTATATGGTGATCGCATCTAAACTTTCATAGTATTACCACGGCCGGCAACACAGTTCGTCTTTCAATCACCCACGTGGATATAACCAATGAGGAGAAGGCACGTGGGTACCTGCTTCTATAAACCAACGAGGAGATGGGAGATGCAGGACTTGCAGTGTGATCTGCGTCAGAAATAGAAAGGACTTCTATGTTAGCAATGCAGACGCGCGCGAGCAGTGTGGGTGCAATAATTGAATAACATAGATTTCTACATTTATTTTCCGACGCTTGCGGTGTAGTCAGGGTATTAGGTTGGAGTCATTAACTTGTTTTTCAACCACTCCACAAATTTCTTGTTAACTAACTATAGTTTTGGCAAGTCGGTTTGGACATCTACTTTGCATGACACAAGTCATTTTTCCAACAATTGTTTACAGACAGATTATTTCACTTATAAATTCACTATCACAATTCCAGTGGTTCAGAAATGTACATACACTAAGTTGACTGTGCCTTTAAACAGCTTGGAAAATTCCAGAAAATGATGGCTTTAGAAGCTTCTGATAGGCTATTTGACATCATTTGAGTCAATTGGAGGTGTACCTGTGGATGTATTTCAAGGCCTACCTTCAAACTCAGTGCCTCTTTGCTTGACATCATGGGAATATCAAAAGAAATCAGCCAAGACCTCAGAAAAAAATGTGTAGACCTCCACAAGTCTGGTTCATCCTTGGGAGCAATTTCCAAACACCTGAAGGTACCACATTCATCTGTACAAACAATAGTACGCAAGTATAAACACCATGGGACCACGCAGCCGTCAAACCGCTCAGGAAGGAGACGTGTTCTGTCTCCTAGAGATGAACGTACTTTGTTGCGAAAAGTGCAAATCAATTCTAGAACAACAGCAAAGGACCTTGTGAAGATGCTGGAGGAAACGGGTCCAAAGTATCTATATCTACAGTAAAACGAGTCCTATATTGACATAACCTGAAAGTCCGCTCAGCAAGGAAGAAGCCACTGCTCCAAAACGAGATTTAAAAAAGCCAGACTACGGTTTGCAACTGCACATGGGGACAAAGATCGTACTTTTTGGAGAAATGTCCTCTGGTCTGATGACAAAAAAATTGAACTGTTTGGCCATAATGACCATCGTTATGTTTGGAGGAAAAAGGGGGCGGCTTGCAAGCCGAAGAACACCATCCCAACAGTGAAGCACGGGGGTGGCAGCATGATGTTGTGGGGGTGCTTTGCTGCAGGAGGGACTGGTGCACTTCACAAAATAGATGGCATCATGAGGGAGGAAAATTATGTGGATATATTGAAGCAACATCTCAAGACATCAGTCACGAAGTTAAAGCTTGGTCGCAAATATGTCTTCCAAATGTACAATGACCCCAACCATACTTCCAGAGTTGTGGCAAAATGGCTTAAGGACAACAAAGTCAAGGTATTGGAGTGGCCATCACAAAGCCCTGACCTCAATCCTATAGAAAATGTGTGGGTATAACTGAAATGGCATGTGCTAGCAAGGAGGCCTACAAACCTGACTCAGTTACACCAGCTCTGTCAGGAGGAATGGGCCAAAATTCACCCAACTTATTGTGGGAAGCTTATGGAAGGCTACCCAAAACATTTGACCCAAGTTAAACAATTTAAAGGCGATGCCACCAAATAATAATTGATGTGATGAAATAAATAAAAGCTGAAATAAATCATTCTCTCTACTATTATTCTGACATTTCACATTCTTAAAATAAAGTGTTGATCCTAACTGACCTAAAACAGGGAATTTTTACTGGGATTATATGTCAGGAATTGTGAAAAACTGAGTTTAAATGTATTTGGCTAAGGTGTATGTAAACATCCGACTTCAACTGTATCTAGTGAATGAGAGCAGAGGCAGTATGTATGTTATTTACTCAGTGTCTGTCTGTCTGCAGAGTATATCAGAGGAGGAGCAGCAGCGTGTGCTGGGGGAGCAGAAGATGATTGGCTTTAAGAAGGGCAGCGGGGGCAGCAAAAGGAGCAGAGCAAAGGTAAGTCCCACAATGTGTCAGTATCACTCACCTCATCAGCTCCACATATTTCACAATAACAATCATAAGGAAGTATGAAATGGAGATGACTAATTTTATCAATCTCAGACAAAATAGATATTGACTGTAGTATGCATTATTTCAGAGGGGATCAATAAAGTTGTTTTGAATTGAAAAAAGCTCCCATCGCTTAAATTGCAGCCTAGCCCAGAGAAGCCCAAAAGGCCCATCTCGGCCATGTTCATCTTTTCTGAAGAGAAACGTCCCAAGCTGCAGCAAGAGCGACCAGACCTGTCTGACAGTGAGCTCACCAGGCTGCTGGCACGCATGTGGAACGAGCTGTCAGATAAGAAGAAGGTACACACACCCCAGTTTAATACACACTACCATAGTGCAGCTGAGAGAGGGTTCTGAGCAGTAAGATGCAGTATATAAATATCTATGGTATAAAATGCAGTACAATGCATGACCGCATCAATTATATGGCATCAGTTTGTGTCGATGAAAGGGGATTTCTGGTTTCAGCCTCTACCTGTGATTGTTAGCTAAATAACTGACGTTGTCTTCCCCCTGTAGGAGAAGTACAAGCGTCTTGAGACGGTCCTAAAGGCAGAGTCTGTGAAGAAGGGACAAGAGGAGCGCAGCCGGCTGCCAGACACCCCCAAGACTGCACAGGACATCTGGCAGCAGAGCGTCATAGGAGACTACCTGGCCAGGTTCAAGGTGGGTGACACAACTATGGCCTTGGAACAGGACTGCCTTTTAAAGCATGTCAACTCCTTCTCCCCTTGTCCTGACTATCTACCTCATTCTTCCTGTGCTTTACAGAACGACCGGCCAAAAGCCCAGAAAGCCATGGAAGCCACTTGGAACACCATGGAGAAGAAGGAGAAGATCATGTGGATCAAGAAGGCAGCTGAGGACCAGAAACGATACGAGGTAAGTGGAATCCAATGTGTCTGAAAGGCAGAGGCCCCAGACATTTAAGTGTCCATTGAGACTTACTGGCACTCTTTTTGCTGACAGAGGGAACTGAGTGAGATGCGCTCTCCTGCAACCATCATTGCCTCAGGGAAGAAAATGAAATTTGACGGTGAACCCAAGAAACCCCCATCGTGAGTGTAATTCTGATGGAGTGTTTCTGTCTGTGTTTTTGATAAACTTACTTCACTGTGTTCAACTATAACTATATTGATCTAGGATTTGTACACGTACCTTTCAGGAATGGCTATCAGAAGTTCTCTCAGGAGATGCTGTCCAACGGAGAGCTGAACCACCTCCCTATGAAGGAGCGCATGGGGGAGATCGGGGGCCGCTGGCAGAGGCAGCCCCAGAAGGAGAAAGACCGCTACAAAAAGATCGCTGAGGAGAAACAGAAGCTGTACAAAATAGAGCTGGAGCGGTGGCTGGCGGTACGCCATCTTTGATTTGTTGCCGACACTAAGTGCATTGAACATCCTAGCAACTGTGTGCCTGTAATGACCTGACAAATTAAAATGTCCCTGCTTTCACAGAGCTTGTCCTCACAAGAAAGAAATGTGTACAAGGAGTACAACTCACAAGTAAGTTGTCCGTGCTATTCTATTATGCCTTAGAGTGAGAGTATTCACAAACTCTCCCTGTAGTTGCTGGAAAATTAACATGTTAACAAACTGAGTGTTAATCTTAATCTCCTATTGTCTTCCTCAGAAAAGAAAAACCCCAGTGAAACCAGGAGGCACTGCAGCCAAAGTTAAGGCCAAGGTAACCAAGAAGTCGGTAAGTCCCAGCTCTGTTCAGTTTATCATTACCACTCTACTTTTACTACTCTGCTCTAAGTCAAATATCATTCATCTCTGACAATCAATCTTCCCCCAGGACACAGAGGACGAGGATGATGATGATGAGGAGGAAGAGAAGGAGGCTGCCTCATCAGATAACGATTCGTCCAGTGCAGAGGACAGTGAGGAGGAAGATGATGATGACGACGATGTTAGTTTTCAGACTTGTGTGAAATTCATCATTGCTGTTGGAAATTATAATGGTGCCCTTGACTGACATGACATGAGGCTAATGTTCTTGTTGTGCGACACCTCCTCTTGCAGAATGAGGAAGACAACGATGATGACAACGATGATGAGGAGGCGGAGGATAAAGAGAACAAGTCGGAGGGGAGTAGCAGCAGTGATTCGAGCTCAGTGGAGACGTCGGACTCTGATTCAGACTGAAACTGGTCCGTTGTGACCCAAGAGAGACTGAGCAGCGCTGAGCCAAGAGTTCAGGGAGCGCTGCCACTGCGCCGGCCCTGCTCTCCTCACAACCCACCACCAGAGGGAGCCTCTGCCCCACCATGTCCATTTCTCACTCGCTTTCTCTCTTCTGTGTTTCTTCATTGGTGTTCTGTACAAGGAGGGTGAAGACCCTAACACCACCACATCATGATCTTCATCTGTTATTCCTCCAACCCTGCCTTGACCTGCTCCCCTGCCCAGCCCACACAACGCTGGGTTCAGGTGGGGACATTTGGCTTCCTTTCTATATTCTGTGGCTAATAGGTTGCTATTAGCTTTTTTTTGGGTGACTGTTGATTTTGGCCCCATCCTGTTTTGTCAGTGTCTGTCAGATGCTAGAGGCCACGGTTGTGAAGGGAGGAGCGGGGAGTTGTGAACAGGCCTCCTAGAGCCAAAGAACCTATTTGTCTGGGATTATTTTGGGGTGGGGGTGCAGGGGACCAAATAATTGCACTCTTGAGAATGTTTCCTTTAGTCTTTTGTTCTTCAGCGCCTCTCAACTTTCTTCCTGCTCTCAATGTGTATGTTTTAATTATTAGGTTCTTAACGAGGTGGTATCTTCAGGAAAAATTAAGCCATTATGAATGTCTCTTGTTGTTGCTGGAAATTTAGAGATGTATTCATCCACAGTTTTAGTTAGATTTGGATGCATTTAGAAAAATGGCTTTTACCTGTCTTTGACAGGTATTCATGTTCAAAGGTGACTGACAGTCTATTTATTTATGCTACATAGAAATGCGTCCAAGCTTTTTTGGGGGACAATTTCAAGGGTCTTTGTGGAGCAAGTCCAAGACAATTCTGTTTGACTCATGTTGATTTTTCAGTTTAGATTTGTTCATCCACTGGCCTGTTGAACAGAATAAATAATGAATGTTTCTTCGTGGTATCAAAGGAATATATTGTTTATCGATTAAGAGTTTTTGCTTGCCACTCTTACAGAGTAGTTATTTTTGCCCGGACTGCAGATATGAGATTTAATTCCAAACAGATTTAATATTGGTTTTGATTTCTTCCTTGAACCACTGTTTTACACTTCTATTTGATCTAAATCTGATTTAATGAATTTGTTTTAATAATGTTGAGGGCTGTGGTCAGTTCCATTTGAAATCAGGAATAGATTGAAATGGATCCATTTAGTTCTTCTAAATAAAATAAAATTGACCCCAACCCCGATATTCTTTTAGTCGAAGTATCCCAAAAAAGCTTTGCACTTAATGTAAGCCTGTCCCATACTTCCTGTGGTCAACAGTCAACTGTTCAGCCCCTTCATGTGTTTGTGTGAGAGCGACAGCATTGGTGTGTGCTGTCTGCATCCTGTGTTTGACTGTGGCTTTGATTATCTACCCTTCTCCATGTGTGTACTTCTCTACTCCCCAAGGATTAAAAAAACATTTGCTTGGTGAGAGAATGGGCTAGACGGAGTTCCTAAAAATGTTTCTTACACCAGTCGCATGTGTTTAAATCCTTGAGGGGCAGTGAACGAGTTTGCACTTAGGGGAGAAGGGTACAGAACCCGACTGCAATCTGTGAAGGATGTATGTGCCTGCGTGGTGTAGGAGGCACATCTCATCCCATTACCACACAAATACCTTGATGTAGATTTTTTTAATGTTCTTATCTCAAAATGATTGAAGCCGAGTCATGTGTGGTCCTGTTGGTTACCAGCACAAGGCCAGATGCGTTAGACGACCCACTGGACAGGTTATGTCATAAGTTTAACTTGTTTCCAGGACAGTACAATGGGTTAACAATGGCCCCAGTTTTAAATGGGACTGAGTTAGTCCATTTCTAAATCTCATAATTGTTGACTGAATAACACCAGCATGGTGGGCTATATATGATTTGGTGAAGGGAATGTGGGAAATATTATGGAGGGTGGGATACTGGATTCGGGAAAAGGGATTTGGGGAAAGGTGTTGCCAATGGGGATACAACATACTGTTGAATGGTATTTGTAAATATAGCTTTTTTTGTATTGTGTGGAATTACTTTGATTTGTAGTTTGATTTATTTGGCCAAGTCTTGTCAGTGGCTCCATCTGAGGCGTGAGTCCATTGCTTGCAGGGGAAACGTTTTTGATTGTATTTGTCCGTTTTAG
Organism: Salvelinus namaycush; assembly: GCF_016432855.1. Taxonomy (NCBI): domain Eukaryota; kingdom Metazoa; phylum Chordata; class Actinopteri; order Salmoniformes; family Salmonidae; genus Salvelinus; species Salvelinus namaycush. Next base: position 55,448 of record NW_024061255.1, read on the forward strand.
TTATCTCTCCCCATGTTGGTTTCTTTGTATAAATGACTAAATGAGAACGGCTTTACAGATTTGTACTGCTGATCAGTTGACACATTTTTGATGTTTTCTATAGCGGAGGGTGTTATGTCCCTGCTATTTAAGCATTTGGCAAATAAACTTGGTCTTTAATAAAGTATACATATTGCATTCATTATTTTTTACATATGATTGTAGGTGTTATGTGATGGACGTTGAAGACAATTGCCTACTGATAATGGAACACCTCAAATAATATGTTCGAAATGCCGACCAAACAAGTGTCCTAAATAAATGCATAAATTAGAATTTCGTCAGATACTTACAACTAGCTATACCCTAATCTGTGATTTGGTTGTTTCATGAGAACTAATCAATAAACGATAACCGTGATTATTTCACCTCTTCCCTTTCCGTCAATAACAAATGGCCACTCGCGAGAGAGGGCGGATCCAGACATCCGAGGTTTTTTCTATTTAATTATTGCATATCCAATTATAAATAAAATGTATGCGCTTAAGTACAGTCACTTGAGTTGATTAGAAGTTAATTTCCTTTCTCTGCCATTTTCCCCCTACTTTAGGCCAAGTAAAACGGCACGGAGAACCTCGGTGATCGTTTAGTGAGGTCTGTTAGGAAGGAAAATGGCAGCCTCTTTTTACATTTTCTTATTTCCCTTTGACTGCTCTGCTGGATCACATTTTAATGACTAGCTAATAGCTACAACAACATGTATCATCCTAGCTAGATACAATGTAGCAAAATAATCTCTTGTCAATGTCCAGCTAAACTGTAACGGCTAACGGTTCAATCGTAGATTGGTCGTTGATGGTGAGTGCGAGCTGACCAGTATGATATTCTCTGTAAAGAAATCATTGAAATAATTGTACGTACCCTTATTAGTAAGATTATGTACAATGAGCTGATTTGTTAGCTAGCTATGTTTTTCCTATCGGTAGCAGATATTAGGAAAATATTTGTTTTGCTAACTAGATAGCTAATTAGCTGTCTATCAGTTGTTGCTGCGTTCTATCCTACCTAATATCGAACGTTAGCGCAAGCTAGCACGTAGTAGCTAGCCGTGTCTTAATGCTCACTCTAGTCTCTAGACAATACAACTGTTCTGGCTTTATTTTCGTTTTTGTTCTGTCTTGTATTGTGTAGCCGCAACACCAAATTTACTAATTCAGTGAAATGTATTTGTTTATTTGTTTCAACAGCTAACCAAAACAATATCAGGCAGTCACCTCTGCCAACTATTAGCGAAGAAGAAGTCGGTGCTCCTTTGTAAGTGTTGATTCAGTCTCACTCTGGGACTTTTGTGGGGTTTTGTCCAATAAATGGATAATCTCTTGTCTCATCACTTATTTTTTATTGTTTGAATGACTGAGTTATTTTAAATCACTAAATGTGTGTATTTCCTGTTTTCAGCTCTGTTGTCCCCCATAGCTGTGCCATGTAGAAGGCAGTGATTCGCCCTTAAACTTTTGCAAATGAAAATGGAGGATATGTCTCTGTCGGGCCTGGACAACACCAAGCTAGAGGTGAGTAGTGGACTACACTTTTACCATCCTATCATGTTTGGTGGTAGTTGTCCTGCTTTAAAACAGGAAGTTGCTCATGTAGTTTCCTTTCCTTTGTGACTCTGCTGTATTTTTTGCTGCCCTCCACAGGCCTTGGCTCAGGACATCTACTCGGACCTGGTGGAGGACGCCTGTTTGGGCCTGTGTTTCGAGGTACATCGTGCTGTCAAACAGGGCTACTTCTTCCTGGATGACACGGACCAAGAAAGCATGAAGGACTTCGGTTAGGACCAGAGTGCTTTCTCCTGGGTTTGGTTATCTGGTTCATCTCTCTGCCTTTAATTTGTTAGTTTATCTTTCATGTATGTTCTCGCCTTGCTCCGTAGAAATCGTTGACCAACCAGGAGTGGACATTTTCGGGCAAGTGTACAATCAGTGGAAAAACAAGGAATGTGTGTGTCCGAACTGCAACCGGAGCATTGCTGCGTCCCGCTTTGCCCCTCATCTGGAGAAATGCTTGGGCATGGGGCGCAACAGCAGCCGCATCGCCAACCGCAGGTCAGCAAGGGGCACTGGACATGGACAGTGGACACTACACTACAATGTGACATAGAAAACAAACCAATACATTCCTCAAGTGAATGGGCAATTCTGATAATTTTCTTGATATTGGTCTACAGAATAGCAAGCAGTAACAACATGAACAACAAATCAGAGAGTGATCAGGAAGACAATGATGACGTCAATGACAATGACTGGTCGTATGGCTCAGAAAAAAAAGGTGAGAATAAAACAAGTGTGAATCCCTGTCTGAATGTTTTTTTGTGACTAGCTGAACAAGCACATCTATGCTTGTCTTACACCCCTCTATTTTCCATCTGCAGCTAAGAAGAGAAAGTCAGATAAGGTATTTTTACATTCTTTGAAACAACATGTACCTTTGGTAAGTTTCATTGCTGTGGAGATATTTATTCATGTTTTGTATGTTGTGTTTTTGTCCACATGTAATTGCAACGAGGCCAATAGATAAAAAATAACCTTAAGGATTTCTGGTATCCCTCTGTCCTTTCTGCTAAGGCCGGGATGATACCAGTATCGCATTACTCGTTAGTATCGTGGCAAGGAAACTTCTTTAGGAAAACAGCCCCAATGTTGGAAACAAACATCATTAAGTTGTTATCCAGTCACATTTATTTATTTTACAAGCTATAGTGCACGTTTTTACAAACGGCAGCTTTTTAAAGGACCAAATAGTTTGCTCTGCTTTGTTTGAATATTTCCCATGGATTTCTTTTGTTGCCATACTGGTATTGTCACAGACCTACTTTCTGCTTACAAGCATGGCAAGGATGAACATTGAGATTTTTTAAACAAATTCAATTGGATCAAGGGGTGTGTGCTTCACTTTTCCTGTTTCATGCTTCGCATGAAATCATGCTTGTAATATGTTAATCTAGATCAGTGTGAATATAAATTGACGGTTCTTCTCTTTTTGTGTATTATTTCCTTAGAATCCAAATTCACCCAGAAGATCAAAATCTGTAAAGCATAAAAATGGTGAGTATAACGTTAACGTAAACTCACCCCATTCCGTACAAATGTGCGCCACTGCAACATTCAAACGAGGCTACAAAGAAAACTAATGGGACTGTAGCGACTGTGTTGACTTCAAAATTGGGGGTGTGAACTACGTTTCTATTCAAGCGTTGATCAACATGGTAATGGCTCTATAGTATTGGAGGAAAGTAGAAAAAACAGACCCTCCGTTACATCGTGACGTGTCATGCCGTAACGTACAGCACGCATAAAGCTACTATTTCTCTTACAATCTCTCTCCACCAGGTGTAGCACTTCTCTCATCCTTTAAAAACAAGAAATGGACAGTGATGGGGGTAAGGGGGGATACCTAGTCATTTTTTGCGTCATCATTGCATGCGATCATCATTCTCAAAGCCGCTGTTTACTTCTAAGATCACTTTAGCACCGCCCTAAAAACCCGATTCAAATTCGACACAAACCTTCAAATAGGTATGTAATGACACTTTATATAAACTCTTTATAGTGTTTTATTTACATTTAGAGGCGATAAGGTGATAAGTTGGACAGATCGAGTGAAAAAAAGCAATTTTCCCACACATCTCTCCGTCTCACTATCACGCATTAGTTTTGCTTCCCCACCCGCCATTTTTTTAAAGACCCGACGGAGCTCAATGCCTGGTTGAATTATGCAGAAACGGACAGCGTGGGGGTCATGTAATTGATTCTGTTGGAAAGGGGAGAAATTGTGCTTTACAATGGTATTGACATTACAGTTGATCTGGACGTATTACGTTTTTGGGGCGCTAAAATAAGGTCAATTGTACGGACCAAGGCGATGTACACATGTGAGTGAGTTTACGTTACCTCTTAGAACCCATGTAAGATGGAGGTGAAGTGACATTCTATAAGCTGTGTGTCATTTACATTAACTGAATCCTGACTGCATAATGCATTTCCCATCTGGAATGTAAATATTTTCCAATTGAAACACATGATTAGAATGGCATTTTTCTTTTTTAATCTTAGTGGCAATAAGCAGTTAAAACAATAACAAGGCATCGTCCCCACCCCTTATTCTGTACAAAGCTGAGAGATTGTGCTAGAAACTTTTTACCACTCAAATTAATAGTAGGAGCTATGGATGCAAGGACTGACCATCGTGATATCAAAGTTATAGTTTTGAGGCTGTATAGTGTTTTGTTAACAAACATTGGAGTACAACAAGTTGTGATGGGGTATGACAGTTTAAGTTATATTCTTCAAGAATCAATGGGTACATATCATTAATTTATAAATCCTAAAATGGATGTAGCAACTGCAGATTGCCCCTTTTTTTTTAAATGTAATTTGTCAATATCATTTCTCAATCAGCATTTATTTTACTGAAATTCACACTGATATTCATACTAAATTGCATACATTTCTGTTTATATAATGCATTCTGATATACAGAATATTATATGTGTATGGTCTCATGGTGTTTTGTTTGTCGGGAGTTGTGGGAATGTTCTAGAGTCCAGACTCTCTGTAGCCTTGAAATGGAAGTGTGTAGGTGAAGTCGAACATAGAGCCCACTCCTGAATACACCCAATTTATGGCCCTACTTTGTGTGTTTGTGTGCATGAAAGTTTTAGAGTAGTTGGTTGAATGGTTGGGGATGTTTTACACTCTGGTCGTTTCAGCATTGCTGGGGTCAAAGCCTTGTTGCAGATCAGGAAGCTCCATGCATGCTGTTGAGAGATGATGCATTTCCTCAGTGATCGGAAGGGGCTGATTACTGCCAGGCCAGCTCTATAATGCCCTCCCCCACTTCAATGTAGGGTCAAAGGTCAACCCGAGAAGAATCTGGGAAAGAACCCTGCCGGTTTAGGGATAGTATATCAGGAAAAGAGTGCCTGGAGTTTGAACTTTCATTCCTAAGGAAATTAACCTTAGCAGAGACCCAGGGTATCTCCAAAATCCTCTATTGAGAATGTTAATGTGGCCTTCTGGATTCTTCACGATAGATGGCCATTGAAGGAGTCTGCTTCTTAAATCCAGGTCAAATGCACAATGTTAGCGGAATAGACGTAGTACAGTATGAAAAGGATCAGAAGCAGCATTGAAGATGAGGATAAGCATTTAAGATATCAGGCGAAGGCCGACTCTTCGTGCTCCACAGTCTCCTGTTTGCTTGATGATTTTAATTTGACATGGATCATGGTGCAAAGCTAATGAGCTGAGAATGACTTACAGGAAGCTGACAATTGTGTGCAATAAATCACAGTTCAGCCTCCAGTTTTCAGTTCTTTGTATGTAATATATGAATGTATTTTCTGTATTATGTTATATATTGTTTAACTAGTTCAACACTTGAGTGAAAAAATCATGTCAGATGATAGTCTGGTCCCGGTAATGATAGACTACAGTCAGGTCTCTAAAGCAGACCAGCTGCTTATCTCTTAGTTTCTCAGGTGACTCAACAAGTCCTCTTGTGCATTATCCTATACATTATCTACTTGACATATTCATGCTTTTGTTTGCATTATTATTATTTTTTGTCGTTTTGTATCATGTCTTCATTGATTCTTGATTTCCTGATTGTCCATGTTTCTTTAAATGGAGCTGAAATGAAACAGTGCTGCTATCTTCTATGGAGCGTCAAGGATGTTCCAATGTAATAAATGACCTGAACTCAATCCACACCAGTTTGATCGACCTGTCATTTGTGGCTTTGGCCCTTAAAGTGCTGCTCAATTTCAATCACAGATTGATTAAACCATTAAAATATATTTTGCCTTATGCTTATGCATAAATATGCTTGCTTTTGCAGCACGTACATAATAATCAATTATGTTCTCTTACCTCACTGGTCAATAGCTAGAGAGACCTTTGCTTCATCCCGTCATAAACTGTACATTTTACGTATGTTTTCTCAGACATAGGAATCAATTGTTTGTGACATGTAATATTGTGGATATTGCACTAAATGTAATCACTGCTGTATTTCATGGTTGGTGGTGGTTATGTGCATCATCTGTGTCTTTGGGAGTCAGTGGCAAGTAGACTGATAGATCATATGCTGTTCTCTTTTTCAGGGGAGCTTAGTAATAGTGTCAATGCAGATCCATACAAGGTAACCAGAATCCATTTTTCTGATGGTTCACACCTACATATCTATTCGTGTGTTGATGTCTGTTATCGTTTTCTCTCCCTCACTGCAGTACAACTATAACACTGGCATCAATTACGAAACTTTAGGCCCTGACGAACTGAGGTCTCTGTTGACAACAGTGAGTCATTTTCATTTATTTATTCTACCATCCATCCACAAGTCTAACTGTATATCGGATCACATCTAAAATCTCAAGACATTTATCAGCGGTGTGTATGACTGGCTTGTCTCTAACTACACTGCCCCCTGTCTGCAGCAATGTGGAGTGATCTCGGAGCACACCAAGAAGATGTGCACCAGGTAGGGATTACTCTGCACGCAGACACAGCACATGCACCTCTAATAGTCTTGTCATTTCCACCTAACGTCCTATCAGCTACACGGAGTGCACACACATACCTTTATCACACAAACTCATTAATACATTTTGTTTCTCAAGCGCTGGCACTAGATGTTAGCTTGAGTCAAAGTTGCTGATTATGATCATGATGAGCCATTCAGGGTAGTACTGTGCCAGACAGACATCTTCCTGGAAGTTTGATGTCAATGTCAGTATGTCCTGTGTCCATCCCTCAGCCTGCCCCTTACTATGGACCTTACCAGGTTCTCAGAAGTGTTTGTTAAACTAGCTAGTCAGGAAGGTCTTCCGTGACTTGAATGACGTGTGTTCCGGACAAGTGGTAAACCTGTGGCCCAACTCCATTATGGAGGCTGCCAACAGACACTCATGGTTACTGTTCTGCATGTTGTTTCCGTGAGACCTTTAACATGATCAGTTTCATTGGTGTGTTGTGATCATGTGTAGTTGGGACTGATTTTTGGGGTACACAAGTGGCAACTCTATATGATTCTCAATTATTTTCCATTTCCTTTATAACATACAGTATTTATTAGATGATTGGGGTCAGTAATTGGCCAATTTTCTTTAAAAAAAATGTATACTGAACAAAAATATAAACTAAACATGTAAAGTGTTGGTCCCATTTTTCATGAGCTGAAATAAAATATCCTAGAAATGTTCCATACGCACAAAAAGCTTATTGTGTATATTAATTTGTTTACATCCCTGTTGGTGGGCATTTCTCCTTTGCCAAGATAATCCATCCACCTGACAGGTGTGGCATATCAAGAAGCTGATTAAACAGCATGATCATTACACAGGTGCACATTGTGCTGGGGAAAAAAGATTAGTCACACAACACAATTCCATAGATGTCTCTAGTTTTGAGGGAGCGTGCAATTGCCAGAGAATTTAATGTTTATTTCTCTACAATAAGCTACCTCCCAACGTTATTTTAGAGAATTTGGCAGTACATCCAACCGGCCTCACAACCGCAGACCACGTGTAACCACGTCAGCCCAGGACCTCCACATCCGGCTTCTTCACCTGCGGGATAATCTGAGGAGTGGGGGGGGTATTTCTGTCTGTAATAAAGCCCTTTTGTGGGGGGAAAAAATGAATTCTGGCTCCCCAGTGGGTGGACCTACGGTATGCCCACCCATGGCTGCGCCCCTGCCCAGTTATGTGAAATCCATAGTTTAGGGCCTGATTTCCTTCTATGAACTGTAACCTGGTAAAACATTTGAAGTTGTTGCATGTTGCGTTTATATTTTTGTTCAGTATAATACCAAATTGTGTAAAATTAGTGAAACAATTCATATTTGATTGGACCAAACAACAGATATTTTCCAATTGGACTATGTAAGACCCTGATTGGACACTGCCTGCCTTACGTGGTGAGAGACTAACTGGACACTGTCAGTGAGCAAACATTCATCTCTAACCTCCAAACTCTGACACCTGACCCTTCATCTGATTGGTCACTGGCAGTGTCTGTTTCTGTCTCTCCCACTCTTGTCTCTGCCGTGGCCCTGGGTAGGCGGGGCCACTGTGCATTGTGGGCAGGTGTTTCTCAGGTGTTTGTAATGCCACGTTGTGTCCCTGCCAGGTCCCAGCGGTGCCCCCAGCACACGGACGAACAGAGGAGGGCCGTCAGGGTGTTCCTCCTGGGGCCGTCCGAGTGAGTGTGCCCCTCCCCCGCCCCTCAGACCTCCATTGGTTCTGACTGGTTTATTCCTAGAACTGATATATTCGATCTTGATTGGTGCCTGTGGTGTCCCTAAATGTACAGGTGTTTGCTTGAGGAGTTGTATTGAATGACTATGTATTTATTGTGGATGTTTTGTGCCAGTTAGATGGACAGGCCTTATCATTGAGGGTGGACTATGTTAGTTAGCTACTGTATGAGCACTCATGGGGCCAACTGTATGGCCTGGATGCGTACTACAGTAGGTGTGCTGTATGGCAGATTGAATGGCTCCACCATGTGTTCTGCTGCTGTCTCAGTGGCTGGTCTGATCTGAGCGGCTGTTGTCTCTGTCAGGTCGTCTCTGCCCGATGCAGACACGATGGTGGAGAGTGACTGCTACGACGCCTCAGACGGACAGGTTCTCATGAGTCGCCTACAGTGGGACGGATCCTCAGACATCTCCCCCTCCGATTCAGCCTCCTCCAAAGCCAGTAAGAGAACCGAATTCAGGTCCACATTCTGTACGTTCATTACAGTGGAAGTCGATCTCATCTCCTGCTCTCGATCTCTCTCCCAGGCACCAACAACTCAGACTCTAAGAAGCCCAAGAAGAAGAAGACGACGTCTCTTGGCCTAAACAGCACAGGAGGAGGAGGGGGCGGCAGTGGGAGTGGAGGGGGCAGTAGCTCCCAGAGTAGTCTAGTAGGCCTATCCAACAGAAAGAAGAAGCCCAAGCTTCCTGTTCCCCCTGCCCCCAGTATCTATGACAACCTAAACTAGGGTAGTCCCAGTCTGCCCCCCCCCCCCCCACACTGTACCCAGGAAGGTGACTGGAGGGTGACATGGAATTCTGAACCAAGCTTCATCCAGATAAGTCATGGTCTCATACCTAACAGAGGTACAGATGATAACCCATTAACTCACATCCACTCACTCACACATTAATATCAGCTCTGATTAACCCAGGGGTTGTAACTTCTCTTTATTCATAAATGGACACAGCACCCCTTCATTTGAACGCAATTCTTAGTTGTTTGTTGTTGGACAATATTTTGCAATTCCAGTTATAAAGAAACATGGGCCATTGATTGTTCACTTTAATTGTGTTTTTGTTAATCAGTGATTTAGGCTTCAGACATGGACCAATCACACTCCGCTTTTTTGCACTCTGATCTGTTTTCTCCTGAAAACAAAACATTGCTTTCTTTTTGACTCTGTCTCTGTTTAGGAGGGGACTTGTGGACTAATTGCATCACCTTACGACTACAGCTTTGTTATTGTGGTGGGGGATGTCAGTGCCATCTTGTTGTCTCACCAGTATTGGGGTACTTGATGGTGACTTTATCCGTACTAGCATTGTATTGCACAGTGGTGTATGTGTGGGTGTATGAATGTTTGTGTAAAGTTGACTGTTTTCCATGTTGTGGGCCTGTGTGTGATATTTCATTTGTTTTTAGATTACTATGCATCTCTGAATGTGCCATTGTGGTTGAGTCAGTATGTGTTATTTTGAATATTTAACTTTTTTGGTTTACATTGACTGTGTCAAGTGAGAATGTGTATTTAATGTCTTCACTCAGTAAATTGTAAATGCAGATGTTGACATGTATCATGGAGTGAGCCAGTGTGTTTTTGTATACCGATACATGTGGTATGATGACCTATGTAAAAGAATCATGATTTAATTGGATACTGTATACATACACGGTAACCTCTCTACCATACACAGCTTAATGCTAAACAGTGCTTCTTCCCTGTCTATCTTTACTGTTTCATACTCAGTCTGAAGTTTCTACAACCTGCTTCTGCTGCAAATCACAATATCACTCTATACAAGTTGTAGATCTCGCATTGCTTCCTGTTGAATAATGCTATAGTATAGTCAACCTGCTTTTTTTCTCAATAATACTCTAGGTCAATCTGCATCACTTGACTTGCTTTCAAAGTCTGTCTCTGCTTATATGCAGTGTCTATGCGCTTGTAGGAATTCAAATCTGCTGCCACTTGCAACAGAAGTGCCATGGCTGTTGCATGGGATATTTCAGACTGTTATTCTTGCCATTTTCAGTTTTACTCTAGCTAACGAGTTAAGTTTGATATATATTGTTATTCATTCCTGTTTGAGAGGCCCACCAGACTATACTTGCTAGGGAGAATCTTATATACCCTGAGCTTTCATTTAGAACATTCAGCCAGTGAGTAAGTATGACCTCACTTTAATGTGCCCTAAAAGAATCAACCTTCAAGTGAAAAAACACCTATTTTGGTTATGGCTCATTTCATTTGTCCCTCTTTACTGACAGGGTAAAGAACGGCCTGTATTTCTAATGCTGCGGAACTGTTTATTTGTGTGTGTCTCTGAACAATATGAGTGTGGACAAATGACGCAATAGAAAAAGTGTCTTCACAAAACAAAACCCAACTTTTTTTATGCACGTGTGTGTGCATGTGCAAATATGTCAATTGTATATTAATGTGATGCACAGCTAGGTTTTCTTTATATCTCAGTTTCCCATGTGTACAGAGGTTTCTTTGTCTGAGTAAAATGAAGTGTCATTCAGATTTCTTGCATTCTGTCATTTTGTCCAATATCAGACATACTCCTTCTTTACACAGGGACTGATTGGTTTGAATGTCTTTAAATCTGAGGCCAGAGGAAAACAATTGAACTTAAGGGATAAAGAGATTTTCCCTCTCGTCTGTGTCAAATTCCCCAACAGAAATCCTGATGTGTCCGATGTGGTTTCATCCCATTCATTCAATGTACAGTAAATACATATTTACAGTATTCTCGAAACCAAACATGTTGCTTATTTTCATGCATTAACTTATATGGTTTAAAATAACTGAAGATATTAGTGTAGAGTAATTCAAGCAACAAAAATCCTTAAACTGTTTTGCCTTGCAATAAGGCAGTTGTTACAGTCCACAATAACTAAGGTGAAAGCTCATTCCCAAAGAACTGGAAAGAAAGTAGAAATAGAACCACCACTCCATACATAGCAGGTGGTTTCAAAGTTGCTCGAGTCAAGTCTTTAGTTATATAATCTTCATTTTGTTTCCATTGCAAATGAGGAAATGAATTGCTCGTTCAAACACGTACTACAAAAAGACAAAACATTTCTGGAACGTTAACATGTATATAATGAAAAGAGTATGGGGCCATGATGTGAAGAAATGCATTATCCTAGGTCTAGATTCAATCAGATAAGTGTTAACCGGCGATAGCTGACATGCATAGCTGAATTGTCGGCGGTGTAACGGCGTTGGAGCTGTCAAATGGGTGAGTGGCTGCTCTTGATCATTATCACCAAGCCACGCCTGTCCTACTTGCATTAGAAGTTCAGAACGAGAACCTGTAGGCTAGATAGAAATTACGCTCAAATTGAAAATAATTAAAGTAAAGATTTCTAATCAGTCTCATCGAGGTGTAGATTACATCTCACATTCCATTGTTCGAACTTGTAAGCAAGGCCCCGTGGTATTTACTTAAAGCAAAGCACGGTTTCGACTGCTACAGTTTTGCAGTTTAACTGACGCTCAGCCCAGAAGGACAATTTCCATACACGGCCACATAGATAAGTCAGATTTCAAAATTCCTAATAAGACACTTAGGTCATCACCTTTGTGCACAAAACATCCATTGAATTATTCAAATATTTGTAGCTGATGCCAACATTTTATATTCATCTGTCTGCCATGTTTTTGGATGACGTCTGCACTGCTCCCTGTGCACACTGAGTGCTAGTGTGCATGTGATGCTGGTCTGTATAAACCGGATTCAACCCGGATATAGACAGACATGAATTGGCGTATGCAAATGTGAGTAGATAACCTTGAAAACAAAAGGCGGACATCTTGGACGCAGTCTCCCGTTATTATACCTCAGTGGATTTGACAGCACTAACACAGTTCCACCTCCCACACAACTTCTATACTTATGTCGGCTAAAGCGGATCTGATTGAATAGAGACCCTAATTTCTGAGAGCAACCTAACACAGAACAGGCTATGTGAAGCCAAACTGGCCAGAAGATATTGCTGACACAGTGGACCAAGCAGCCTGTGGTCCTGGGTGTGATGCTGATGGTTCTGCCCTATAAGGACCAACAGGAGCTGGACCCACTCAATGTTTTTCTGAGAAGCAAAATTACAGCTCAGTATTATCTCTGCTTCATACTAACAAACACACATTCCAGATAACTTGAATCTCTGCACATACAATCAATCTCACATTATGCTATTTGCTGGTGCATGCACAAACACAGGCACACCCACTCTTAGGATTCCAGTTGAGCTCTATGGTGTCTGAGGCAGAGGCCCCCTGACTCCATTCATCCTCCTGACACAGTTGTTATTCCTTCTCATTCTCCTGCCCAGATGAGGGCCCTTCCATCCTGCCTCCTCTCCTGCTCACCGGCTGTGCATTCCAAAGATGAGGAAGCCGAAGAACACAGTGACTCCCACCAGGGAGATGGTAGCAGGGGCGGTGAAGAACTGACGGTAGTTGATGCGGAAGTACCAGACCACGGCTAACATCACCACGAACACAGGCACCACCAGGCTGCTGGTGCTCAGAGCCAGGCCTGCAGCCCTGATTCCCCCACTAGCCCCAGAGCGAGCTGCCTCCTCTGGGCTGGCCTCCCGCAGCACCTGGGACACGTGGCAGTGGATCACACTGTTGTGAGAGATGTTGAGGGAGAGCAGAGTCCGTTTGGGATCCTGAAGCAGCTGGCCCTGGTAGATCAACTTGATCTGACGCTCCCGCCCTGAGAAGTACTTACTAGAGGGGAGAAAGAAATGTCTCTGTAAGACTGTATGGGAGAGACATGCATGTTCAATAAATCAAAAAAGAAGGTTAAACACAGAAAATGTATAATGAGAGCTGCCATTTCATACTAACCTCTTCAGTAGACCCACTGTATCCTTGGGACTCAGGACTGCCACCTCTTCTGTGTCATTCAGGAACTTCAAACGAACCGTGATGCTGTTGCAGGAGACCACTGGGCTCAGCTTCTGAACCTTGTCTTCTTCCTCATAGTCATCCTCTTCCTCATCATCTTCCTCATCATCAGGCTGGTATGTCTGAGGTTTCTTCCCCTGGATATTCAACAGCAGGTCAACTCCAGCCCCTGCAGTCCCCTCTCCTGTTCCCTCACCATCTTCCCTCTCAGACCCAGGCTCCCCCTCCTCTGGCTTGTTCTCCTGGGAGTGTGGAGGTGTTTGCTGCTCTGGGGTGTCTGCACTGGGTGGCCCTCCACTGTAACTGTCATGGCCCCCCAGCCCGATTAGAGAGGCGTGGGCCCCGACTGTAAGGATGGTGCTCAGGATGTGGTCTCCCCGATCTGCCACTTGCGTGGAGAGCCATGCCAGAACCAGGGCCAAGACCAGAAGTAACACACCGCTTACTGCAGCCACCTCGTCTCCCATCCCGTCCATTGTCAGTGCACACACCGCCATCTCTGTCCTTAGTGTCTGTTGAAAAGCAAAAGAGAAGTGAAATAAGTGCATAGATACATATGAGTAGAAAGCCTATGAGCAGAGACCTGTATTGCGACTGTCACTGTCAGGGACAGAGACCTGTATTACAACTGTCAAGGACAGAGATCTGTATTACAACTGTCAGTGACAGAGACCTGTATTACAACTGTCAGGGACAGAGACCTGTATTACAACTGTCAGGGACAGAGACCTGTATTACAACTGTCAGGGACAGAGACCTGTATTACAACTGTCAGGGACAGAGACCTGTATTACAACTGTCAGGGACAGAGACCTGTATTACAACTGTCAGGGACAGAGACCTGTATTACAACTGTCAGGGACAGAGACCTGTATTACAACTGTCAGGGACAGAGACCTGTATTACAACTGTCAAGGACAGATACCTGTATTACAACTGTCAAGGACAGATACCTGTATTACAACTGTCAGTGACAGAGACCTGTATTACAACTGTCAGGGACAGAGACCTGTATTACAACCGTCAGGGACAGAGACCTGTATTACAACCGTCAGGGACAGAGACCTGTATTACAACTGTCAGGGACAGAGACCTGTATTACAACCGTCAGGGACAGAGATCTGTATTACAACTGTCAGGGACAGAGACCTGTATTACAACTGTCAGGGACAGAGACCTGTATTACAACTGTCAGTGACAGAGATCTGTATTACAACTGTCAGGGACAGAGACCTGTATTACAACTGTCAGTGACAGAGATCTGTATTACAACTGTCAGGGACAGAGACCTGTATTACAACTGTCAGTGACAGAGATCTGTATTACAACTGTCAGGGACAGAGACCTGTATTACAACTGTCAGGGACAGAGACCTGTATTACAACTGTCAGGGACAGAGACCTGTATTACAACTGTCAGGGACAGAGACCTGTATTACAACTGTCAGGGACAGAGACCTGTATTACAACTGTCAGGAACAGAGACCTGTATTACAACTGTCAGGGACAGAGACCTGTATTACAACTGTCAGGGACAGAGACCTGTATTACAACTGTCAGGGACAGAGACCTGTATTACAACTGTCAGGGACAGAGACCTGTATTACAACTGTCAGGGACAGAGACCTGTATTACAACTGTTAGGGACAGAGACCTGTATTACAACTGTCAGGGACAGAGACCTGTATTACAACTGTCAGGGACAGAGACCTGTATTACAACTGTCAGGGACAGAGACCTGTATTACAACTGTCAAGGACAGAGACCTGTATTACAACTGTCAGGGACAGAGATCTGTATTACAACTGTCAGTGACAGATACCTGTATTACAACTGTCAAGGACAGAGACCTGTATTACAACTGTCAGGGACAGAGATCTGTATTACAACTGTCAGTGACAGAGATCTGTACTACAACTGTCAGGGACAGAGACCTGTACTACAACTGTCAGGGACAGAGACCTGTATTACAACTGTCAGTGACAGAGACCTGTATTACAACTGTCAAGGACAGAGACCTGTATTACAACTGTCAGGGACAGAGACCTGTATTACAACTGTCAGGGACAGAAACCTGTATTACAACTGTCAGGGACAGAGACCTGTATTACAACTGTCAAGGACAGAAACCTGTATTACAACTGTCAGTGACAGAGACCTGTACTACAACTGTCAGGGACAGAGATTAAGTGCTACTTCAAAGCAACCGTCTATAGTTGGCAATGTTGTCACAAAAGTTAGCTAGCAAACCATCTAACTAATGTCAACCCAGTTAAAACACGTCACTAATGTGTTTACTACTACATTGTGCATCCGTTAGAGAACTAGCTAGATACAGAAGAAAAATGTTTTTCAATGTTTATGCTAACGTTAGAAGACATATTGGTAGGTTACTAGCTAGGTATTAGGTAAGCTAGCTAGCTAGTAATAGCAACAAGGACGACCTTCGTTTGCTAACTTTCACTACATTGTCAAAATGCTTTCTATAGATGTTCTTATTAAATGCACACACCAGTTATATGCGCATTTGAATATAAGAGGTGCGCTTACCTGCTATGTAGTCAAATCATGTTTGACACATGCTACCATGCTAATTTAGCCACAGCCCCGATAATAAAACTGGAGTAGAGGGCCACATAAACACAGATGACGTTACGCCACCAGCACGTAGGTCGGTTAGTGCTTTCAGGGATCCTTGGGACGTCCAACTCTTGTGTAGCTGGCACGCAAACGGGCACAAGCAAGGAAACAAATAATGGTATAAATCTAAAATACTAAAAAGTGGCTTCCTCTCCTCGCATTATCTCTCCTTCATGTGCTGAAAATAGAGTACAGATGAAAGCAATAGTGTACCTGTAGTGGGTGGTTGCTTTCACCTGTGCAGATGAAGCAGCCTGGGAAGTAGTTGAGAGTCATACAGTCTGAATTGTTGTCAATACATTCTGAGATGTCTTTTCATTCCTACCAATCGTCCATACAAATACAATTCATACAAGAACATAAATTAGTTCAGAAAAATAGTATCACATTTTCATAGGCAAAATAGAAAGTTGATTTATTAATACATTAATACAGAAAACACAAATTGCAACCATTCTTTCAGTTATTGTAAATGCAAATCATTCTCTCTCTTGGCTTCTGTCCCATGTGTTCCACTTTATTCACCGGATCTCCCCTTCATTCCGAAGTAGTAGATACTCCATCAGAGAGCTGGGGATGTCCAATCTACTGATAGCTGCGTCGATACCTTTTCCTAAGTGGCGGCGCAGAGCACAGCGGCACAGGTGCTGCAGGGAGCGGGGCTGGCTAGTCATCTGTCTCACAGAGTCAAAGAAACCCTGGTGCGTCTGGGGACAGAGAGATGGTGAGGGAAAGGGAAGAAGGACATTAGATGGTTCAGGCAGTGAAGGAGAGAGCTGAAAACAGAGGAAAGAACAAACCTCATGTATCTCAAGAGGGATAGACTGCATCCATTCCTCACAGGAAGGGACAACAGCATAGCAGTTCAGCATTACCTCCAGAGTGGCAGGGGAGAGGAGGCAGAGCTTCAGCATCTATATGGAGGAAATCTGTGGGTTAATATTGTTATTATCATGCCCTCCAAAATATTTTGTCTACGTAGAATTGCAGGGAATTAGCTTTAAAACATTTTCATTGCGCCCACAAATGAAATAAAATCAAGCTTTTGCTGGTGCACATATTTCATCCCAATAAAATATAATTAAATGGGCCCAAATGCAGCCTCCAACTGGCATTTTTACACCCAGCTTGGCCCAACTCACTTTTTCAATTGCCCACCCTGACATACCAAGCTTTTACCGGCCTTGGCCCCGTGGTTTAGGAGGGAGCGTGCTACAGCCTCAGGATGCTGGTCTGGATAGTCCTCCACCACCTGCAGACAGGAGAAGGAGAATAAGTCTGTCTTATCTACCACTCACTGATTATGAAAATTATAAATGTAATTAAATAACTATGTCCAAATGGATCTTACACTTTGACCACAGAACTCTCCTTAGGTCCCTCTGCCTGCCCCCCCCCCCCCCCCCCCTCCCTCCAATATGGCCCACTCTTAACCCCACCTGTAACAGACAGTCCATGGGTGTGTATCCTGCACAGTTCTGCACATCTGCTTTGGCTCCATGTTGTAGTAAAATTTCTGCAATGCGTGGGCTGCAGTTACTACAGGCGTTGTGTAGAGGTGTGTGGTGTTTCCTGCCTGCAGTGCAGGGGTCAGCCCCAGCTCCCAGCAGCATCTGAACCACGCGGAGGTACCGCCCAGCCTCGGCAGGCCTCTCAGCCCCAGCACAGGCTGCATTCAGGGGGGTCTCCCCCTCACGGTTCCTGGCTGACACGTCAGCTCCATGGGACAGAAAGAGCTTCACATGCTCCTCCAGACCCCGACGAGCCACCACATGGAGGGGCGTTAGCTTTGTTTCACTGGTAAACACATTGACCTCTGCCCCACCCGTCACCAGCAGCTCAGCACACCTGAAGAGAGTAGAGACACAACCTTATGATCTTATCTTTCATTAGCACCCACATCAACAGACCCACCTGCCATATAACTTTTGAAACATTCTTCTATCTATAAATAATAGAAATGATCACCAGGCATAGTGTCAGTATGGCTAAAGCGCTGTCACTCACTGAAATGTCTGGGCTGTGCTGCAGAGGTGAAGGGGTGCACTGCCGTCTTCTGCCAGCAGGTCAGGGTCTGCTCCGTGGGCTAGCAGCAGCTGGACACAGCTGTCATGGCCACCTATACAGGCATCATGCAGGGCTGTGCTGCCACCAGGGTCAGCATCCACCTCCGCCCCTCGAAACAGCAGCTCCTCCACACAGCCTGAGTGTCCCTTGCTGGCTGCCAGACGCAATGCAGATGTCTGCTTGATCTTGGAGCTCATGGTCCACATCCCTGTCAGAGGGACAGCGAGTATGTACATTATTTACCTAGCAGATGCTCATAGCCAGAGAGGCTTAGGTATGTTTAGAGGATAGAATAAAGAGAGTCGATGAGCAGTGATGGGGAAAGATTGGAAGATCTATAAGAAAGGCACAGACAGGTCTAACAAAAAGACAACAGTGAAGCATACAGTAAAAGTGAGTTTATATTCTCTGCATTTGGCACCTACCCAGCTCTGGAGCCCACACCATCTCTTCATGTACTGTTTCCATCAGTGCATTGACCATGCAGGGGTCCTTTAACACAGCGTGCACTCCCTTCATGTCCCCACACATGAATGTGTTGTGGATTGTGGTGTCTCTGCATCGGGCCTCATAGACCCGGATCTCCTGGAGGCCCCGCTGCTGTCTGGGAGGGGGTCTGGAGGCCCGGGACACAGGTGGCCGGCTCATGGCCCTCCTGTGAGCCAATGCCTGCCGCTTATCCTCCCACTCCTGGAGCTCCTGATCCACTTTCAGAGAATGTAAGGCGGCTGAGCTGAAGGCAAATGTGTCCCTGGACATGACACCCAAAGCTGGAGCAGAATCTCAAGCAACCCACTGAGGTCTTTGAGCAACACATTTGAAACAGTTCCAATTTTAGTTGCTTACAGTGGACACAACATGACTCAGTGCCGCAAATTTGACTTAGACACTGACTAAAAAGCTACTGTTATGGCCAATACTAAACGAAAATCAAAACAGAGACAACAATTTGTTTTGTCTCTGGTCTTTGAAGATTTCATTTACATAGTATCAATGTTGTGTGAATATAGAATTCTACTCACCTTGAACTTGTAACCACTGTGAATTCAGAATTGTTTCATGTGAACTCAAGTAAGTTACTATACAAAGTATAGTACATTTTCTGTTGTGGATAACGTCATTTGCTTTCGACTACTTCATGACGTGTTTTACAGACACGTCCAAATGTCCTTTCACAAGATATTGTTGCCCCAATACAAGTTTAGTGCCTGTTATAAATAGACGGGGAACGCAATCTGATATTCGGGGAACTGCATTAACTGAGATAGTCAGCAGGTGGCGACAAGTGACGACCCATCTCGCGAACGTCACGCAGCGTAAACATTGATTACGTAATTACGTTCTACTTGAACTTGGCGGTGCCAATCTCACAAAATTTCGTATTTACAACATCTTGCATTGCTTGAAAAGTTACACATTTTTTACGGCAGCAAGTACTGGATGGCTGAATTAAATGACATCTACACGTTCGATTGATCTTATGTACCAATGTAAATAGACAGTTTGAAAAGACATTCGACACGAGATCGCATGACTGCTATGGTAAGAATCATGTTTGCTAGCTCTGGTCCTCAGGTCGGTAGCTGCCACAAGTTTACAAATGAGAGAAGCTTCTAGCTAGCTTGGCACGTAGCTAACAGTGTTAGCCAGCCATCTAGTTGGCGAAATGTAATTTACATCTAGCACTTTCTTAGTTGATGCTATATTTGAAGATGTCTTTCTTATTCGACAGACTTGCAAGTGGAATGGATTATTTAACGTTGGGGAGGACTTCGATGATGAGGTGCTGCAAACTGATTTACACAGTCAGTGATTACCACCTGCTGATATGATAGTTATGACAGATTATAGCCTTCTGTATAAATTCTCAGATTGACATCACAAGTAATGTAGAGTACTGTTGTGAAACGATTTATTTATGAATTTATATTACACCTCTGGCTTTCTTTGAATATGAATTATACAAGTGTGTGTGTGTGTGTGTGTGTGTTAGGATCTACTTGAGATGGACTGGTCCGCTCCAGCAGTGTCTGCTAGCACAGTGTCCTCTGCAGCACAGTCCTGTTTCCTCCGTTCAACTGCAGCATCAACTCCTGCTGCCCCCTATGGCCAGAATAACTCACATCAACCATCCACAGAAGGCATACTTGCCCATAGGGGCCTGTCGAATGTCCCAGGGTCAGAGAATGCAACACCAAGCAGTGTAGGACAGTCTGCTGCTTTGGGTTTGAGACAGCTCTCTACATCTAAACCATTGCCCTCATTCCCTCTTCCCCCTCTCCACCTTCCTACACTGAGTAGGGGACCGTGTACAGTTACCCAACAGAGCTCCTCACCAGCTCAACAGATGAAGTCAAACACAACAGGACAGCAAGAGGCCCCCTCGCCGCAGGATGACTTTGATGATTGGGATGTTGACCTGGCAGACCTAGATGAAAGTGATCCACAGATGAGCACTCAGGTCCGAGAAACTGCTCCAGCTGCAGATCTAACCAAGCCCAGCGATGACTCTGTATCCCCAGCCAAAAGACTACGGCCCACAGCCTGTGGTGGTGCTCAAACCGGGCCCAATGTGGGTCTGAGAGGATTCAGTACCTCTAACCAAACGTCTGGTCTTCCCATTAGTAATATACTCCACAGGTCCTCATTCCCTGGCCCCTTCCCCTCTCCACACCCTGATCCTAGTGCTACTTTCCTCCTAGCTCCACCCCAGAGCCCAGTGTTTCCTGGCCTCACCATGGCCTCCAGCCCCTTCCCCAGGCCTGTGACCCCCAGACCAATTAGGGGGCTTCCTTCCCAGGTACAGAGGCCCTGGGCTACACCTCTGACTCGGGGTCAAAAAGGCTGCGTCCCTATTTCCCCAGCCCCCTCTAGTAGGTTTGGTGGACCCGTGCCTTCCCCCAGTCTCACCCCCCGTTCCCTCCACATGCCCGTCTTCACTAACCACTTGATTCAGCTGGTGTCCAACTCCAACAAGACCCCCCAGAGACCCCGTTCTGACCACATCCGGCCCAATACCCGCCACTTCCCTGGGCCTGCAGGAATCCTACCACAACAGGTGTGTCTCTTTCTGCTTCTGTCCCTACCTGCCTCTCTGTTTATTTGTAGTCTAACTAATCTCAGCAGTCAGCAATGTGCTTGGTTGTGATATTAAGCTACTGCAGGGTTCCATTCTCTCTCCTTAAAGCAGCTCCATGGGCAGAGCCTGGATGACATTGTGGTGGCCATTCCTCAGACACCTGCACATGGGGCCGTGGCTCGACCGCCCAGTCAGGTACTATCACACTGATGTGTAGGCTATACATTTACAGAATGTGTCATGATATTTATTCATTTTTCTGTCCATTATTTATTATATCATGTTGCTTTATGAACATGTGATGTGTGTGTAAAAAAAACCTGTCCAGGTTCCCAGCTCTCAGACTGAGGAAGAGGATTTCAGTGGAGGTCCGTGGGCAGCGATGAAGGCAGAGATGGGATTGGACGAAAGGAACTCCTCCTGTTTTCTGCACTCTTACAGCGTGGCCATGGTACTCCGCAAGGTGACCAGCACATATAGCGTTATCCAATTTACACAGCCTATGGTAGCTTAAATGGCATGAAAGGTGACTGAAAGGCTAACAGTGTTCAGGCTGTGCGTGGCTATGTACCCTTCAACAATATGCATAATTTAACATAGCATATTTAATGTTAGAAGCTTTAAATGCCATATCATCTGGTGCAAAAATGTAACACTTGCGTAACACCGTTTGCATAATTTGACTTCATGAGCATGTTTTTTTGCACCCAGGGCAGCCTCCCTGATAGAAGTTGATGGGGTGTTTTTCTCTATGTTAATGGCCCTTGTCTCTGTGGTGATGGTCTATCAGTATAATCAGGACAAATGACAGGCCTGTGCCTGGGGTGTTAGTAGTTATTATCCCAAACATGATCACACATTAATCATCTTAATGGTTATTCTGTTGTTTTTCCACAGTCTTAATGTGCCACTGCTAATGGCAACCCTGCATGAGTAATTGAGCTGTTTAATTAATTAAAGTTAATGATTGGCAGTTTGAACTTGTTTTGTAGTGCTCTAATACGAAAGTCTCTCTCTCTCTCTGTCTGTCTGTCTGTGTCTGTCTGTCTGTCTGTCTGTCTGTCTCGCTCGCTCGCGCGCTCTCTCAGGCGGCCCTGAAACAGCTGGCGAAGAACAAGGTTCCCAACATGGCTGTGGTACTAAAGAGCATCCTCCACACACACGCTGATGCCAAGGCTGTGTTCAGGGATCTCACAGGTAAGGCCTACTGGTGGCAAGGTTGTGCTTGTAGGTAGAACTGGTCACACAGCCATTGTAGTGAGTGTGTGGCTGGCGGTTTGTGTGTACGCCACTGAGAATTCACCTGAATTCGCTTCACACACCATGTGATTCAGTAGAAGACATCTGGTTTGTGTCATTGTCCCTAGGCCCCTCTTTCCTCCATTCTTCTGTCTCTTTCTCTCATTTTCTTGCAGTTCCTCTATTTCTCTCTGAGTACTGCTTGAACCTAGCAGGTCATCATGGCCTCAGGAGAGCCAGCGTGAGGACTCCTGAGCAGATCTATTAAAGTAGATACTTAACCTTAGTGCTGTGCTTATTAGTGATTCTATCATTATGGATCAGCATCAAATGAACGGGTATTAGCTACATGCTGATCACCACGGACTATTAAGTCTCAGTCATCTGTGCATTTCCTTCCTGAAGTGTGGCCCTTGGTGCTACCTGTCAACAGATTACCCCTGGAGGGGGATGCACTGATTACTACATTGTTGTCATTAGTAGGAACAATGTGATCAGTGTGCTCCATGTGGTATGAATCAATCACATGTATTTTATACAGCCATTTTTACATCCACAGTTGTCACAGAGTGCTATACAGATACCCAGCCTAAAGCCCTAAAAAGCAAGCGATGCAGAAGCACATGGCTGGGTATGCTGTTTTGCTCTGACTGCAAGATAGAGCACAGTAGTAATACACAGTAGTAATAAGTGTGTCTGACTGACTGTAGGAGAGATGCAGGGCACAGTGCACCGGCGCCTCCTAGAGGACAGACTAGGGGAGCTCAAGACAGGGGCGGTACTGCTGCTCAAACAGGTAGGACTTCCACAGGCCACACACCTCACTATTTACTAGTGTTTCATTGCAAATCATTTGTTGGATTCTTCAAAATGATTGATGAGCCACTCTCAATAAAATCACAAAAACAAATTGTGTGTGTGTGTAAAGTTGATATTTTTTGCACTGTGTTAGCTGTAGACCCAAAATTAGTTGTCTCTTCATGAAGGTGGGTGTGTTCTCTCCGTCCCACCGTAACCACTATCTGAACGTGACACCCAACAACCTCCTGAGGATCTACCCTCCTGACGGCTCGACTCTGTCCTCCACACAGACCCAGCTGCCCCCACTCCACCTGGTGAGAGACCACTACCAAGGCCTGGAGGATGTCTTGTCGTTATCCTAGGCTGTTGGGAGTTTGATGTAACAATGACAAATCATTGATGAGTAAAACTTGGTGTCTTGACAGATGTTTTGTATTTGTTTGTCTAACTCTACTGTTGAATGTAGGAGCCAATGTTGGAATCACCTGATCAGTCCTCCAGTGTCCCAGGAGCCCTTGTGTCTCAGATGGAGTTGTTCTATGATGATGATGAAGAGGATGTTCGGGCCCCACAGGTCTCTGCAGACTCTGGTGCTGGCTCCTCTAGTGTTCCACATGGCCCGCCTGCTGCACCACTGGACCTGTCCTGGGACGCAGGTGGGACTTGGATATGCATATGAGTGTATGTTCTTGGTAAACCAATCAGCAGCTCCACCCTGTGTGTTTGTTTGATTGAATTTTTCTGTCTGTGTTGTGCAGATGACCTTGATGAGCTTCTTGGGGAGTTGCCTGTTGAGTCCTACTGCCTCTGACACCTGCCCACCTCCCCCTTACGGATAAGGTACATTTATACAGGGGAGATGTAGGACAACTCAACCGTCACTTACATGTGAATTTGAGTTTGATGCATTCTGACCGCACGTTGGATGCCTTTCTACTTGATTCCCCCGGAGAATCTTGTCGCCTGAAGTGCTATCATTTTGTGTTTGGTGTGCTGTGACCATTAATCACACCGGTATAAATTGCATGTTGGCCGTGTGGGGGGAAAAACTCTGAGGTGTTGGGAACTGGGACTGTCGCTCCCGCGTCTCCCCAATTTGAATGAAGCTTCACTACCCCTACTGCTACATCCCGTACTGCTACGGCTACATCCCGTACTGCTACGGGTACATCCCGTACTGCTACGGGTACATCCCGTACTGCTACGGTTACATCCCGTACTGCTACGGGTACATCCCGTACTGCTACGGCTACATCCCGTACTGCTACGGCTACATCCCGTACTGCTACGGCTACATCCCGTACTGCTACGGCTACATCCCGTACTGCTACGGGTACATCCCGTACTGCTACGGCTACATCCCGTACTGCTACGGCTACATCCCGTACTGCTACGGCTACATCCCGTACTGCTACGGCTACATCCCGTACTGCTACGGCTACATCCCGTACTGCTACGGCTACATCCCGTACTGCTACGGCTACATCCCGTACTGCTACGGCTACATCCCATAGACACAGTGTTTGAAGACCTGCTGGCTGATGTTTTGTATATATTTTTTTACTTCACAGTGCAGTCTTCTCTAAATCATAGCTAACTACTGTATGTGCACATAATGTCTTGTAAAACATGTATATATTAAAGAAGACTTCTGTTCAATAATACACTATACACAACTGAAATGGTCTCTGATTTTCTTGTCTCTCTAATTTGCGGTCTTTGTTGTGAGTGAGAATGAAAATGCATGAGAATGCACTTACTAATAGGAACAGTATATGGAAAATCAAACATTACAATTAAATGTCCATTTAAACCCTGGCTTGATTGATCTACACTTCTGGTTTAATTGCATTGTGGTGGTGTGCTGTAATTAGGCACCGGTGTTGCAAGATTTCATTGGAGAGTATCCTGCTGTTCATAGCCATTGTCCATTAATTGGAACTGCAAATCTTTCTTTCAATTGAAAGTTTTTAAACAGTTTTCTTGTCTTTCAGTCAACTAACACTATTTTAAACATTGATGGCGCTGATGAAACGTGGTGTGAACTAAAGTATCAGCCTGAAGTGAATGACCTTAAACATAGTCTCCTGGAGCCTTCTGACTGTCATTCTGTACCATGCTCTTCTTTCTCCATTTCTGTCTTATTGCTATTTCCTGTGTCTCTCCTATCCTCTTCCTCTGGCTATGTTCTGTTCTGGTCCAGCCTGTTTACCATGCATTACAATTGTGTAGAGACTTTAGGGGAGGGATTTTCTGGGGTTTTAGTCTCTGGAGTTAAATCCTTCTTTCCTGCTTGGCCAAATATATTAATCCAGCTCTGTCTGGTGGAGCCCTGGGTGGCTGGGACAGTCACAGCCTGACAAATGGGGTCTTATCTGGGCTAAACCAGCAGGATATGGGAGGCCCACGCCAAAACTTCACCACCATCAACCTCTCTCCTTAGAGGCATCACGATACATCCAGATCAGCCTTACTTTCTGTACTACCCCACCCACCCCTCCAAACTTCAATTGTAGACAGACTGACCTACATTTCAAATCACATTGCATCCTAATTAACTACTCAATATTGACCAGTCAGTCAACATTTTCCCATGATACATCACTGTTTTGATGCTCTCGAACATGACTATGGTCTTTTACCTGTGGAACTTTTGGTCATTTATCCCATTTTCCTTACCCGAACATGTACTACCAGTAGGGGGCAGTGGCTCACCCCCCCACTGCTGTGTTATGCCTTACAGGCAGTGCCGGTGTGTATGTAAGACTTATTAAAGTCTCAGCTGGTAAGATCTGAGCTGTTGGAGGGTAAACTCTACTGTCGTCTGCACATTATCTATATATATATATATATATATATATGTTCCAATTTATATATAGGTGTAACAAGGTGGGTCTAGCCGGCTCAGGTCCAGTGCTGTACTTTGTATTCCCATGCTGAATCCAGATGTGTGTGTGTGTATACGTACTGCCATTCAAAAGTTTGGGGTCCCTTAGAAATGTCCTTGTTTTCCATGGAAACATACATGAAATGAGTTGAAAAATGTATAGGAAATATAGTCAAGACATTGACAAGGTTATAAATAATGTTTGACATTTTTTTATTGAAATAATAATTGTGTCCTTCCAACTTTGTTTTCGTCAAAGAATTCTCCATTTGCAGCAATTACAGCCTTGCAGACCTTTGGCATTCTAGTTGTCAATTTGTTGAGGTAATCGGAAGAGATTTCACCCCATTCTTCCTGAAGCACCTCCCACAAGTTGGATTGGCTTGATGGGCACTTCTTATGTACCATACGGTCAAGCTGCTCCCACAACAGCTCCATAGGGCTGAGATCCGGTGACTGTGCTGGCCGCTCCATTATAGACAGAATATCAGCTGACTGCTTCTTCCCTAAATAGTTCTTGCATAGTTTGGAGCTGTGCTTTGGGTCATTGTCCTGTTGGCATGGTGTTGGAAAATGGAGTGATAGCCTTCCTTCTTCAAGATCCCTTTTACTCTGTACAAATATCCCACTTTACCACCACCAAAGCACCCCCAGACCATCACATTGCCTCCACCGTGCTTGACAGATGGCGTCAAGCACTCCTCCAGCATCTTTACATTTTTTCTGCTTCTCACAAATGTTCTTCTTTGATCTGTACACCTCACACTTAGATTTGTCTGGAAAAAAGTGTTATGGACAATCTTCCTCTTGCTCAGTTGTGCACCGGGGCCTCCCACTCCTCTTTCTATTCTGTTTAGAGACAGTTTGTGCTGTTCTGTGAAGGGAGTAGTACACAGCGTTGTACGAGATTTTCAGTTTCTTGTCAATTTCTCACATGGAAAATGTGAGGAAGGCAGACGGTTTTAACAGATTTTTTTTTTTAAATCTGCCGTTTCCAGCTACAATAGTCATTTACAACATTAACAATGTCCACACTGTATTTCTGATCAATTTGATGTTATTTTAATGGACAAAAAATTTGCTTTTCTTTCAAAAACAAGAACATTTCTAAGTGACCCCAAACTTTTGAACGGTAGTGTATATACGGAACAACAATATAAGTGCAACAATTAACAATTTTACTGAGTTACAGTTCATATAAGGAAATCAGTTAATTTAAATAGTTTTGTTAGGCCCTAATCTATGGATTTCACATGACAGGGCAGTGGCGCAACCATGGGTGGGCCTGGGAGGGCGTAGGCCCACCCACTGGGGAACCAGACCCAGGCAATTATAATGGGTTTTTCCCACAAAAGTTTTTTTTACTGCAGACAGAAATACTCCTCAGTTTCATCAGCTGTCCGGGTGGATGGTCTCAGATGAATCTGCAGCTGAAGAAGCCGGATGTGGAGGTCCTGTGCTGGCATGGTTACATGTGGTCTGCGGTTGTGAGGCCGAAGGTGACGTACTGCTAAATTCTCTAAAACGATGTAGGTGGCGTCTTATGGTAGAGAAATTAACTTTGAATTATCTGGCAACAGCTCTGGTTGGCATTCCTGCAGTCAGCATGTCAATTGCACCCTCAACCTGAGACATCTGTGGCATTGTGTTGTGTGACAAAGCTGCACATTTTGTGGCCTTTTATTGTCCCCAGCACAAGGTGCACCTGTGTAATGATCATGCTGTTTAATCAGCTTCTTGATATGCCATACCTGTCCGGTGGATGGATTACTTTGGCATAGGAGAAATGCTCACTAACGGGTATTAATAAATTTGTGCACAAAATTTCAGAGAAATAAGCATTTTGTGCATATGGAACATTTCAGTTTTTTTTTAATTTAAGCTTATGAAATATGGGACCAACACTTTACATGTTGCGTTTTTTTTTTTCAGTGTATTCGTTAAGTATTCAGACAGCCTTGTTCTAAAATAGATTTTTTTTTAAATTATTCCCGCATCAATCTACACACAATACCCTATAATGACAAAGTGTAAACAGGTATTTAGAAATGTTTACAAATTGAAACTGAAATACCTTATTTACATAAGTATTCAGACCCCTTGATGTTTCTACAACTTAATTGGAGTCCACATGTG
Organism: Salvelinus namaycush; assembly: GCF_016432855.1. NCBI lineage: Eukaryota > Metazoa > Chordata > Actinopteri > Salmoniformes > Salmonidae > Salvelinus > Salvelinus namaycush. Next base: position 83,510 of record NW_024061255.1, read on the forward strand.
GCAAATTCAATTGATTGGACAGGATTTGGAAAGGTACACACCTGTCTTTTTATAAGGTCCCACAGTTGACAGTCTATGTCAGAGCAAAACCAAGCCATGAGGTCAAAGGAATTGTCCGTTGAGCTCTGAGAGAGGATTGTGTTGAAGCACAGATCTGGGGAAGGGTACCAAAACAGTTCTGCAGCATTGACGGTCCCCAAGAACACAGTGACTTCCATCATTCTTAAATGGAAGAAGTTTGGAACCACCAAGACAGGGAGGTGACCAAAAACCCGATGGTCACTCTGACAGAGCTCCACAGTTCCTCTGTGGAGATGGGAGAACCTTCCAGAAGGACAACCATCTCTGCAGCACTCAACCAATCAGGCCTTTTATGGTAGAGTGGCCAGACGGAAGCCACTCCTCAGTAAAAGGCACATGACAGCCTGCTTGGAGTTTGCCAAAAGACACCTAAAGACTCTCAGACCATGAGAAACAAGATTATCTGGTCTGATGAAACCAAGATTGAACTCTTTGGCCTGAATGCCAAGCGTCACATCTGGAGGAAACCTGGCACCATCCTTACGGTGAAGCATGATGGTGGCAGCGAAGGTTCACCTTCCAACAGGACAAAGACCCTAAGTACGCAGCCAAGACAATGCAGGAGTGGCTTCGGGACAAGTCTCTGAACGTCCTTGAGTGGCCCAGCCAGAGCCAGGACTTGAACCTGATCGAATATCTCTGGAGAGACCTGAAAATACCTGTGCAGCGACACTCCCCATCCAACCTGAAAGAGCTTGAGAGGATCTGCAGAGAGAATGGGATAAACTCCCCAAATACAGGTGTGCCAAGCTTGTTGCTTCATACCCAAGAAGACTCAAGGCTGTAATCACTGCCAAAGGTGCTTCAACAAAGTACTAATATGATATTTCAGATTTTGCTTTGTCATTATGTGGTCAAATTTAAACCATTTTAGAATAAGGCTGTAACATAACAAAATGTGGAAAAAGTCAAGGGGTCTGAATACTTTCCAAATACTGTGTATGTAATATAGAATTTATAGATAGATATATATCTATCATTGGCTGAAACATCCGCCCTTTAACTTCATCACCCCAACCCTGCTGTAGTAATGAACCAGTGCCACTCTCCTACTCCCTCACACTCCCCATGTTTAATACTCCCTAATTATCTTCTACTAAGAGCTTATTATTTTTCATAAGCCATTATGTTATGAAAGAGTAATTAACTTACTTGTTCATTCTCCACAAGCGTATCAGGGACTCTTTCATTAATTATTTGATAAAATGTCAACACAATACTCTCCTCTGTGGTCGTTTTCTTTTCACTCGAACCCTGGGGTAGAGGAGGCCTTTTATCTCTGGTGGAAAAGGAAGTTAACTTTCTGTCATTTGCAGGGTGACTCATCATGATTGTGATTCACATTAATAACATAACTCAGAGGTTTAGGGACTTATCCACTGACCTCTGAGGGAAAATGGATGACAGAGTATTTCACATTCCATGGCAGGTAGGGCTGAGAAGTGCCAGGGACCTCCCGATACGATATATATTGCAATTCACACAATTCTCTCTATATATATATATTGTGATTCGATCTTGCGATTCGATGTTCTAAACATATTGCCACATCTGCTGCGGAGAGATGAGAGAGAGCCATGAGAAAAGTGTTGATCAGTCATGGAATAAAAGTGCTGAAAACATGATGGCTCACTAATTAAAAAGAAGGAGAACAAGCTATAAGGATTAAAAAATACAGAAGTGTTAGCGCCGGTACAGCCGGCTAGCTCTAGCTAACGCAACCTAGCAAATAAATTAATACATTGATACTTGGGAGTGAAATTATAGTGTGATAGTAACTTTTAAAAATATTTTCATCACTAAATTGGCAGGTTATGAACACCCTCAGGTAGATGTCAACGCTTTCCAGTGTGAGGAGTTAGACAGCTGCAAGAGCATGAAATGAATTCCATTATGCAGTGCAAATTTAACAATGCATACTGTAGGAAGACTACAATATCCTGGCTGAGTGGTTGGTTTTATGTCATTGCATTAGTATATGACTTTGGGTAAGGCAACTGCTGCTGCATTCTCTGTAGAATATCCCTGGTAGTTGGCTAAATGGAGAAAAATTAATCCACTCAAGATGGATAGCATTTGCTAAGTACAGAAAAGGTGGTAAATAATAAAGACTTATCTCCAACACAGGAGACAGCTAATCCCTGTAAAACTATGCTCATTACTTCAATGGGGAAGGGGAGATTTGCTTAATTAAGTCGTTAAGGAGCCAGCAACCCCACAGCTGTTTGGGACCACTGCAAATTTCATTTGAGAAAAATGTGATTGACTGATACAGTGGCGGACTGGGACCAGAAATTGGCCTTGGCATTTTTAATACACCGGACCATTTTTTTCCTTGAGGCCCCCAGTATTAGCAAGAGAATGATCCTTTTGCGCAGTTAAACAGGCCCACTGGGCTATATATGGACCAGCCCAACTGGCATTTGCCTGGAATTCCAGATGGCTAGTCCGCTACTGATATTTGTGTCACACACACAGCCTGACACACTAAGTATCTCAAGTGCTCACAGACTTGAATTTTTACACTGAACAAAAATATATATGCAACATTCAATCATTTCAAATATTTTACTGAGTTTCAGTTCATATATGGAAATCAGTCAATTGAAGTAAATTAATTAGGCTCTAATCTATGGATTTCACATGACTAGGAATACAGATATGCATCTGCTGGTCACAGATACCTTAAAAAAAAAGTAGGGGTGTGGATCAGAAAACCAGTCCGTGTCTGTTGTGACCATCATTTGCCTCATGCAACGTGACACATCTCCTTCACATAGAGTTGATCAGGCTGTTGATTGTGGCCTGTGAAATGTTGTCCCACTCCTCTTCCATGGCTGTGCGAAGTTGCTGGATATTGGTGTGAACTGGAACACGCCGCCGTACACGTTGATCCAGAGCATCCCAATATGCTCAATGGGTGACATGTCTGGTGAGTATGCAGGCCATGGAAGAACTGGGACATTTTCAGATTCCAATAGTTGTGTACAGATCCTTGCGACATGGGGCTGTGCATTATCATGCTGAAACATGAGGTGATGGCGGCGGATGAATGGCAGCACGACAATGGGCCTCAGGATCTCGTCACGTCTAATTGCCATCGATAAAATGAAATTGTGTTACTTGTCCATAGCTTAGGCCTACCCATACCATAACCTCACCGCCACCATGCTGCACTCTGTTCACAACATTGACATCAGCAAACTGCTCGCCCACATGTCTGCCATCTGCCCGGTACAGTTAACCGGGATTCATCTGTGTAGAGCACACTTCTCCAGCATGCCAGTGGCTATCGATGGCGAGCATTTGCCCACTGAAGTCGGTTACGACGCTAAACTGCAGTCTGGTCAAGACCCTGGTGAGGACGACGAGCACGCAGATGAGCTTCCCTGAGACGGTTTCTGACAGTTTGTGCAGAAGTTCTTCAGTTGTGCAAACCCACAGTTTCATCAGCTGGAACACTGCTGCGGGGACTTGCTTCAATTCAGCCACAACAGCATTAGTGAGGTCGGGCACTGATGTTGGGCGATAAGGCCTGGCTCGCAGTCGGAGTTCCAATTCATTCTAAAGCTGTTCGATGGGGTTGAGGTCAGGGCTCTGTGCATGCCAGTCAAGTTCTTCCACACCGATGTCGACAAACCGTTTTGCTTTATGCACGGGGGAATTGTCATGCTGAAACAGGATAGGGCCTTCCCCAAACTGTTGCCACAAAGTTGGAAGCACAGAATCATCTAGAATGTCATTGTAGGCTGTGGCGTTAAGATTTCCCTTCACTGGAACTAAGGGGCCTAGCCCGAACCATGAAAAACAGCCCTAGACCATTATTCCTCATCCACCAAACTTTACAGTTGTCACTATGCATTCGGGCAGGTAGTGTTCTCCTGGCATCCGACAAACCCAGATTCTTCCGTTGGACTGCCAGATAGTGAAGCGTTATTCATCACTCCAGAGAACGTGTTTCCACTGCTCCAAAGTCCAATTGTGGTAAGCTTTACTCCACTCCAGCCGACGCTTGGCATGTGTATGGTGATCTTAGGCTTATGTGCGGCTGCTCGGCAATGGAAATCATTTCATGAACAGTTATTGTGCTGATGTTGCTTCCAGAGGCAGATTGGAGCTCGGTAGTGAGTGTTGCAACCGAGGACAGACGATTTTTATGTGCTTCAGCACTCGGCGGTCTTGTTCTTTGAGGTTGTGTGGTCTATCACTTTGCAGCTGAGCCGTTGTTGCTCCGTTTCCACTTCACAATAACAGCACTTACAGTTGACAGGGGCAGCTCTAGCAGGGCAGAAATGTGATGAACGGACTTGTTGGAAAGGTAACGTCCTATGACGGTGCCACGTTGAAAGTCACTGAGCTCTTCAGTAAGGCCATTCTACTGTCAATGTTTGTCTATGGAGATTGCATGGCTGTGTGCTCGATTTTATACACCTTTCAGCAACGGTGTGGCTGAAATAGCCGAATCCACTCATTTGAAGCGGTGTCCACATACTTTTGTATATATAGTGTATCATCACTTCACTCTCAGTTATATAACTATATGATAGTTATTATATCAATATTTGCTTATAAAGGCTCTTCCACCGACATTATTTGCATAATTAATTTTACCGACACAAAAAGATCCCAACATGAACGAACATTGTCTGTTGGCATTTCTAAAATTGTACTGGAATGTCATGTTTCCATCAAACGTCAAGTAATTCATCCGCATGAAATGGTTGGATGGAAACGTGGTTACTGACACAGACCCCACAAGAGGTGATGGGACAGACTACTGATAAAGAATATGACTCACTTTATGCTCCACGCAAGGATCGATCATCAAAGCACTAGCGCAAAGGTAGGTCAATCTTCCAGGTATCTGTAGCGAATAGGCAAAAAAAGTCCTAGCGGTAGCCTATTATGTAGCCTATTATATGGATAATATAACTCGAACTTACCATAAAAGAGAATGAATCACACAGGCATGCAAGTTGTGTTGTTCAAGGATGCTCTGTTCAGGCAAAGATTATAACTACAGTAAATGCCCCTGTCATTTGTGCAGCGAAAGCGCCAAACCACTTTCGCTGCATAGGCCTACAGAGCTTGAGCCGACATATCTACTTTACATGTTGACATATCTACTTTACATGTCTCAACCGTGGTGGTCCCACAGTTGACAATGAATATATATTTTAAAAAACGATGTTGGGTTTAAAAAGAAAGAGGGATGCAAAGTTTAATTTCAATAGGGAAAGAGTTAAGAGCTGGAAGGAATTTGCAACAAGCACACCACAATCACAACTTTTGGGTAAATCGCTATAGATTACACCCCAACCCATGTACTCTGTTCTGTCACCTCTGGTCTCTTGGCCCTCCCACCCCTATGGGAGTGCAGCTCCCGCTCAGCACAGTCCAAGCTCCCCTCTGTCCTGGCACCCCAATAGTGGAACCAGCTTCCCCCTGAAGCTAGGACAGCAGATTCCCTGCCCATCTTCCGAAAACATCAACAACAACAAAATAACTTTCATGAACTAACACTCGCACTTGACTTTTTCCTCTTACAAGCTCTGACTTTGCTGACAGCTACTTTATTGAGGAAAACTGTACTTACTGTGATGTGTGGTTGTCCCACCTAGCTATCTTAATGTGAATGCACCAACTGTAAGTCACTCTGGACATTAAAATGTAAAAATTGTTAGCTCACATTGCTAATTGTGTGACTGTCAGTGACTGACAAAACAAGCGAGAAACTGATGATGCACGACCAAGTTTCAAACTTTTACTATTCTGATTCTCAACAGTCAGTTGAGACACCAACTGAGTTCCCAAAACCTGCTTATGTTGCGTATGCCTGGAACCGGCCCTGTGTAGAGGACTATATTTAAGAAATAAGGCCCTATGCGGTGTGGTATATGGCCAATATACCACGGCTAAGGGCTGTTCTTATTCACGATACAACGTGGAGTGCCTGGACACAGCCCTTAGTCGTGGTATATTGGCCATATACAAAAAATATACCTGAGGTGCCTTATTGCTATTATAAACTGGTTTCCAACGTAATTAGAGCAGTAAAAATAAAAGTTTTGTCATACCCGTGGTATATGGTCTGATATACCACGGCTGTCAGCCAATCAGCATTCAGGGCTCGAACCAACCAGTTTATAATTATCTTCTTATTGGCTAGCCACATACATGCTCTCACTGCTCCATGTCTGTTTCTATGTGTCTGTTTCTATTTCATCAGATTTGTAGCCCTCTCCATTTACTATGCTCTTCCTCTCCCTCGATTGTCTCTTCTTCTCTTTTTGCACACATAGCCACACTCCTTTCTCTTCTCAGTCCCCCTCGGTCTCCCCTTGTCTCCTTGTATTACTTGGCACATGCAGCCCTGCTCTCTCCACACTATACCCCTGCCACCCCCTCTACCGACACACACTGTTACATATCTCTGGGTCAAATGTAGCTTCAACACACAAGTTCTCTCATACAGACTCTTTGTGATATATCTCACTCACGCTAACACACATACACAGGGATACACAGAACATACACATTTGGGGTTATGTCTCTGCATTACTTCTCTCTGTGTGATATCTCTGTGCAATCCTTGCCCGCTGGGCACAAAATGCAGTGTTTGTTATTAGTGGGGGAGTGGAGACTTTCTGTCTTTCTCTTGCTTCCCCTCTCCTTGCCCCCCCTCCTTCTGTCTCTCTCCATCCCTCTCCACCACTCCTCATGCGTGATCTCTCTCCTCCACCTTTCCCTAACCATCCGTCTCCCTGACAATCTGCGTCCTACATCCATCCGTCAGTCGGTTAGTGGTGAGATGGGGAATATGAAAACAGGCGGGCGGAAAAGAAAAATGAGAGCAAGAGGGAAAGAAAAACAGAAGCAGATTCAATAAGAGACTGTGGAGAGGAGGAGTGTGTTTGTGTGTGCTCTATCCTCTCTCTCTGCGCGAGCGTGTGTAAGCGTGTGCGTCTCTTCTGGCTCCACTGTTGTTCACTGGCTCCATGGATGAGCTGGGCAGAGGAGGGAGAGCGGAATCAGCGGATGCGTCTGGCCAGAGGAGAACGGGAGGAGTTTGGATCGGCATGCGCGACAAACTGGCGGCGCTGATCATCAGCGGCTCTATCTCCATCCCTCCCTTCCCCCTCTCTCTCCCCTTCTCTCCCTTTCTCTCTCACGTGCACACAAGGCTCACACACAGGCTGGATGTCATCTCGCTAGGCTGAACAAGAGGTGCTTAGGCTTGTCATTAGTCGCACAGGGAGATCCAGAGAGTTGAGTGTGTGTGTGAAGTGGGGACACTGAATACACAGAGGTGGCTTTGATTGGCTCGTGGCTTAAATGACTCTCTCACTCTGTGTCACAGTGGACTTACCTCTGGGATCCTGACAACGAAAACAGTCACTGAGAGAAGGAGAGAGGGCGGGGGGATGTTGGAGGAGCGGAGGGGGGAGGTTTCAGGCACAGAGAGGCTGGCATCCAGAGTAACTAGGGACAGAGAAAGAGTGGAGGCGCGGAAGGAAGGGATGCCCTGGGGGTGCATCTTTCTATTCTTCACGCTCTCTCTTTTCTATCTGGAGTAAGGACTTGGGGGTTGTGAAGATCTCTGCCTCGTGCTCTTCCTCTCTCTCTGTAGGTCTGTCTTTGGCTTGATTCTCTGGGTTGCTTTATTTTGCTCTGTGTCTCTGTGTTTGTCACTTTCTGTGCTGCAGGTGTGTATGTTTGGGACACTCCCCCTTTCTCTCTTTCTCTGTGTGATCTGAACGTGTGATTATGTGTTCCCTTTCTAGGTGGTAGTTCAGGGCTCTCATTGCATTGCCCCTCTCTCTCTCTCGCTCTCTCTCATTCTTTCTCTCTCTCTCTCTGTGTATGTGTGTGTGTCTCTGTAGGTGTCTGTGTATTGGGGCGTCCTTGGCTGTGGGACCGGAGGGGTTATGATGGACCTAAAGGAGAGTTGTGGCAGTGAGGGGAGCCATGAGAGCTCCAGTCTGCACCCGTCCTCCTGGCAGGCCTTCTCCCACACCAGCACGCTACACGGCCTGCGCTTCATCTTCCCCTACGGCCGGCCAACACCTCGCCGCCTGCTCTGGGCCGCCGCTCTGCTGGCCTGCCTGGGCCTCCTGGCCATGGAGAGTGCCGAGCGCCTGGCCTACTTCCTTTCCTACCCCCATGTGACGAGCGTGGATGCCGTGATGTCGAGCAGCTTGGTGTTCCCTGCCGTCACCGTGTGCAACCTCAACGCCTACCGCTTCAGCCGCCTGTCCCGCAATGACCTGTACCACGCTGGGGAGCTGCTGGCCCTGCTGGACGTCCACCTGAGGATCCCTGAGCCCCAGCTGGCCGAGCCCCACGTCCTGGCCTTCCTCACAGACAAGGCCAACTTCACCGCCTACAGGCCCAAGTCCTTCAGCATGCGTGAGTTCACCGAGAGAGTGGGCCACGACCTTAAGGAGATGATGCTCTACTGCCGATACCAAGGCCAGGAGTGCAGCCACAAAGACTTCAAAATCGTAAGTCTACTCATAGTCTCCCTGTCTTTGCTCAGGTCTGGCATGGGTCACATCTGCTGCTACTGCAGCGCAGTTGAGTCTCTCACTCAGAAGGCTTTGTCTGTCAAGTGTTAATGTGTGTTCTGTGATATGGTCTACAAGTTTTGAAAGTTTTTTCCCCTCTGAGTTGACTTGACGTATGTTGGTAGCTGAGGCTGTTTCCTCCCATGCTACTGTGCACTGGGTCCCCTGCTGTGTATTTCTCTTGATATTTTTGTACTTCCATCTACAGGTTGTTTTTTAGTGATTGTGTACTGCAAGCACACACTCTGCAGCTGTCCTGCTATTGTTTTCTTTATTTCATCCACAGGACAGCTCTTGGGGATTTTACAGTCTGTGCTACAGGTCTCTTGATAGTCCCCATAAATATGGAATAAGTAGTTTGTCTTTGGGCTAAACACATGTGACATCATTTCAGATTTCATGGATTGACAGCTTTTGTTACCCAGCTACAGCTCTTGTTACCCAGTTACTCTTAGTTGGCCAGTTACAGCTGTTGTTGCCCAGTTACTGCTCTTGTCCACATACAGCTCTAGTGGGCCAGTTACATCTCTTGTTGGCCAGTTACAGTTGTTGTTGCCCAGTTACAGCTCTTGTTGCCCAGTTACAGCTCTTATCCACGTACATTTCTCATTGCCCAGGGACATCTCTAGTTGCCCAGGGACATCTCTTGTTGCCCAGTAACAGCTCTTGTTGACCAGTTACTGCTCTTGTCCATGTACAGGTCTAGTTGGCCAGTTACAGCTCTTGTGGCCCAGTTATAGCTCTTGTCCACGTACATCTCTCGTTGCCCAGGGACATCTCTAGTTGCCCAGGGACATCTCTTGTTGCCCGGTAACAGCTCTTGTTGACCAGTTACTGCTCTTGTCCATGTACAGGTCTAGTTGGCCAGTTACAGCTCTTGTGGCCCAGTTATCCTTTACTGCTCAGGCGTTCCGCCAGCGGAACTCCTCCCACATTCCACTGAAAAGGCAGAGCGCGAAATTCAAAATATATTTTTTATAAATATTTAACTTTCACACATTAACAAGTCCAATACAGCAAATGAAAGGTACACATCTTGTGAATCCAGCCAACATGTCCGATTTTTAAAATGTTTTACAGCGAAAACAGCACATATATTTATGTTAGCTCACCACCAAATACAAAAAAGGACAGACATTTTTCACAGCACAGGTAGCATGCACAAAGCCAACCTAACTAACCAAGAACCAACCAAACTAACCAACAAACAACTTCATCAGATGACAGTCTTATAACATGTTATTCAATAAATCTATGTTTTGTTCGAAAAATGTGCATATTTCAGGTATAAATCATAGTTTACATTGCAGCTACAATCAGAAATTGCACCGAAAGCAGCCAGAATAATTACAAACACCAACGTCAAATACCTAAATACTCATCATAAAACATTTCTGAAAAATACATAGTGTACAGCAAATGAAAGACAAGCATCTTGTGAATCCAGCAAATATTTCCGATTTCTTAAGTGTTTTACAGCGAAAACACAATATAGCGTTATATTAGCTTACCACAATAGCCAGAAACACAAGCCATTTCCCAGCAGTAAAAGTTAGCGATCGTGACACACCAGCAAAAGATATATAATTTTTGACTAACCTTGATAAGGTTCATCAGATGACAGTCCTATAACATCAGGTTATACATACACTTATGTTTTGTTCGAAAATGTGCATATTTAGAGCTGAAATCAATGGTTATACATTGTGCTAACGTAGCTACTTTTTCCCACAACGTCCGGATTTTTTTCTGACACTTTTTCTGACACACATATTCTGACCAAATAGCTATTCATAAACATAACTAAAAAATACATGCTGTATAGGAAATGATAGATACACTAGTTCTTAATGCAATCGCCGTGTTAGAATTCTAAAAATAACTTCATTACCACATAAGGCTTACGTTATGTCGACCGAGTGCCCAAAACCTGGGCGCAAAACTAATAGTACACAGTTCGACAGATATATGAAATAACATCATAAAATGGGTCCTACTTTTGCTGATCTTCCATCAGAATGTTGTACAAGGTGTCCTTTGTCAAGAACAATCGTTGTTTGGATTTAGAACGTCCATTTTCCCTCTTGAATTAGCAAGCGCACTAGCCAAGTGGCGCGAAGCTCTCCTTTCTGAACAAAGGCACACAACGCAACACGCCTAACGTCCCGAATAAATTTCAAAAATCTAATAAAACTATATTGAAAAAACATACTTTACGATGATATTGTCACATGTATCAAATAAAATCAAAGCCGGAGATAATAGTCGCCTATAACGAAAGCTATTCAGAAGGCAAATCCAGGTCCAACCTCGCGCCTTCCTGAAAACAGGAAATGGGTGACACGTTATTCCAAGAGGACGTATTCCATCTCAGACCAAGATAAACACCCCATTTCTTCTCTCACTGCATCTTGACATCCAGGGGAAGGTGTATGACGTGCATGTATACTAATAGGTATCATGCCCATTTATAGGCAGGACCCAGAAGAGAGCATCGATTTCAGATTTTCCACTTCCTGGTCAGGAAGTTTGTGCCAAATGAGTTCTGTTTTACTCACAGATATAATTCAAACGGTTTTAGAAACTAGAGAGTGTTTTCTATCCAATAGTAATAATAATATGCATATTGTACGAGCAAGAATTGAGTACGAGGCCATTTAAATTGGGCACGTTTTTCCCCCAAAGTGAAAACAGCGCCCTCTGTCCTCATCAGGTTAAAGCTCTTGTTGCCCGGTTACAGCTCTTGCCCAGTTACAGCTCTTACCCAGCTACAGTTTGTAGCCCACAAGTTCTCCAGACCATGCACAGGCTGTAGTATATGTACAGGTTGCTGCTAATGAGTTTTCTTCCGTGCTTTTTGTCTTGTAGCCATAGAGCCGTACCACACACACAGGCCCTGCTGTAGACATCCCTTTAGGCTCTGATCTGCTTTGATGAGGTTCCCTTTGAGGAGTGTAATCATTCTTGTCATTAAAGGAGAATATCAAAGACATCACTCTCTGTCTAAACTAGCATACTGGCAGCTTGTAGATTGTCTGAGTTGAGGCTTCCAGGTCGCCCAGTTTTGTAGTCACAGATGGATTCATATCTTGGTTTTTCATCTCGGGACACACTCACTGTCACTGCACAAAGACTAACTGGCAAGGCAACAGTGATGTGTAATGTAATAGCTTCACTGGTTTTATTGGGGTGGTCTCAGTGACTCATTTTTAATTCTGTCAGGAATTAGTCATTCTTCAATGGTGAATCTGTAACCTAGTAATCTTTTGGGAATCTCTGTTTGGACAATATGTCATTTCCTGTTAACTCTGTTGGATCCTTTGGGTGTAAATATGGACCTAAGAATGCTCTGTAGTCATACTTGCTAGTCCCTGTAGTGATTTATGCACTAGTGACGTTTCTTCAAATCAAATTGTATTGGTCACATACACATATTTAGCAGATGTTATTGCAGGTGTAGCGAAATGCTTGTGTTCCTAGCTCCAACAGTGCAGTAATATCTAACAATTCACAACAATACACACAAATCTAAAGTAAAAGAATGGAGTTAAGAAATACAGTACCGGTCAAAGGTTTGGACACACCTACTCATTCTAGGGTTTTTCTTTATTTTTACTGTTGTTTACATTGTAGAATAATAGTGAAGACATCAAAACTATAAAATAACACATATGGAATCATGTAGTAACCAAAAAAGTGTTAAACAAATCAAAATATATTTGAGTTTCTTCAAAGTAGCCACCCTTTGCCTTGATGACAACCTTGCACAGTCTTGAAGGAGTTCCCACATATGCTGAGCACTTGTTGGCTGCTTTTCCTTCACTCTGCAGTCCAACTCATCCCAAACCATCTCAATTGGGTTAAGGTCAGGTGATTGTGAAGGCCAGGTTATCTGATGCAGCACTCCATCACTCTCCACATTGGTCAAATAGCCCTTACACAGCCTGGAGGTGTGTTGGGTCATCGTTGAAAAATATTTTGATTTGTTTTACACTTTTTTAGTTACGACATGATTCCATATGTGGTATTTCAAAGTGTTGATGTCTTCACTATTATTCTAAAATGTAGAAAATAGTAAAAATAAAGAAAAAACCTTGAATGAATAGGTGTGTCCAAACTTTTGACAGGTACTGTATAGAAATATTTGGACGAACAATGTCGGAGTGGCATTGACTAATATACAGTAGAATAGAATTCAGTATATACATTTGAATTGAGTAAGGCAGGATGTAAACATTATTAAAGTGACTAGTGTTCCATTATTAAAGTGACCAGTGATTCCATGTCTATGTATATAGGGCAGCAGCTTCTAAGGTGCAGGGTTGAGTAAAAGAGTGGTTGCCGGCTAGTGATGGCTATTTAACAGTCTGATGGCCTTGAGATAGAAGCTGTTTTTTACAGTCTCTCGGTCCCCGCTTTGATGCACCTGTACTGACCTCGCATTCTGGATGGTAGCGGGATGAACAGGCCGTGGCTCGGGTAGTTGGTGTCCTTGATGATCTTTTTGGCCTTCCTGTGACCACGGGTGCTGTAGGTGTGCTGGAGGGCAGGCCGTGTGCCCCCGGTGATGCGTCGGGCAGACCACACCACCCTCGGGCAGTGCAGTTGCCGTACCAGGCGGTGATACAGCCCGACAGGATGCTCTCAATTGTGCATCTGTAAAACTTTGTGAGGGTCTTAGGGACCAAGCCAAATTTCTTCAGCCTCTTGAGGTTGAAGAGATGCTGTTGCGCCTTCTTCACCACACTGTCTCTGTGGATGGACTATTTCAGATCGTTGTGATGTGTACGCCGAGGAACTTGAAGCTTTTCACCTTCTCCACTGCGTTTTGTTGACGTTAAGGGATAAGTTATTTTCCTCGCATCACTCTGACAGGGCCCTCACCTCCTCTCTGTAGGCTGTCTCGTCATTGTTGGTAATCAGGCCTACAACTGTTGTGTCGTCTGCAAACTTGATGATTGAGTTGGAGGCAAGCGTGGCCACGCAGTCATGGGTGAAGAGGGAGTACAGGAGGGGGCTGAGCACGCACCCTTGTGGGGCCCCTTTGTTGAGGATCAGCGATGTGGAGGTGTTGTTTCCTACCTTCACCACCTGGGGGCGGGATAGGGCAGTGTGCAGTGCGATGGCGATTGCATCGTCTGTGGATCTATTGGGGACGTATGCAAATTGAAGTGGGTCTAGGGTGTCAGGTAAGTTAGAGGTGAAATTCATCTTAACTAGCCTCTCAAAGCACTTCATGATGATAGAAGGGAGAGTTACGGGGCGATAGTCATTTAGTTCAGTTACCTTTGCTTTCTTGGGTACAGGAACAATGGTGGACATCTTGAAGCAAGTGGGGACAGCAGTCTGGGAAAGGGAGAGATTGAATATATCCGTAAACACTCTAGCCAGCTGGTCTGCGCATGCTCTGAGGACGCAGCTAAGGAGGCCGTCTGGGCCAGCAGCCAAGGGTTAACAATTTGAAATGTCTTACTCACGTCAGCCACGGAGAAGGAGAGACCACAGTCCTTGGGAGCGTGCCACGTCGGTGGCACTGTGTTATCATCAAAGCGGACAAAGAAGGTGTTTAGCTTGTCAAGGAGGAAGACGTCGGTGTCCGCAATGTGGCTGGTTTTCCCTTTGTAATCCGTGATTGTCTGTAGACCCGGCCACATACGTCTTGTCTCTGAGCCATTGAATTGTGACCCCACTTTGTGTCTGTACTGATGTTTTGCCTGTTTGATTGCCTTACGGAAGGAATAACTACTCTGTTTGTATTCGACCATATTCCCAGTCACCTTGCCATGGTTAAATGCAGTGGTCTGCGCATTCAGTTTTGCACGAATGCTGCCATCTATCCACGGTTTCTGATTTGGGTAGGTTTTAATGGTCACAGTGGAACAACATCTGCTATACACTTCCTGATGAACTCAGTCACCGTGTCAGTGTATACATCAATGTTATTCTCAGAGGCTACCCGGAACATATCCCAGTCCGCGTGATCAAAACAATCTTGAAGCATGGATTCTGATTGGTCAGACCAGCATTGAATAGACCTTAGCACGGGTACTTCCTGTTTGAGTTTCTGCCTATAGGAAGGGATGAGCAAAATGGAGTCATTAGTGTTTTAGCAGCGTGAGTGCTACAGTCAATGTGTTGATAGAACTTTGGAAGCGTTTTCCTCAAATTTGCTTTGTTAAAATCCCCAGCTACAATAAATGCGGCCTCAGGATATGTGGGTTCCAGTTTGGCTGTGACTACAACCGAAGAGAATTATCTTGGGAGGTAATACGGTCGGCATTTGATTCTGAGGTAATCCAAGTCGGGTGAACAAAAGGACTTGAGTTTCTGTACGTTATCACAATCACACCATGTGTACTTAATCATGAAACATACAACCCCACCTGTCTTCTTCCCTGGGAGTTCTTTATTCCTGTCTGCGCAATGTACTGAGAACCCAGCTGGCTGTATGGACAGGGACAGTATATCCGGAGAGAGCCATGATTCCGTGAAACAGAGTATGTTACAGTCCCTGATGTCTCTCTGGAATGAGATCCTCGCCCTGAGCTTGTCTACTTTATTGTCCAGAGACTGAACATTAGCGAGTAATATACTGTCAGTGGCTTTTGAGTCTTGTCTTGTGACTCTCAGTTGACCTGTGTCAGGGAGAATGTTGGAGCTTGGAGCCTAAGATTTTCATTGTACCCTGCAATCACACCTGCAACCCTGTACATGTGACTGTTAAACACTCTGAATCTGAGTCATGTTGACAGTCTACAAGAGAATGCACTGTCATAATCTCTGCCCACTGCCTGTTTCCTTGGTCTCTCTCTTTCTCTTTCCACTCTCCCCCTTCCTTTGTCACAAAAATATATATATCCTTCTACCAAGGCAAACAGATTCACAGAAATAAAAACACACATACACTGGAGTATTACCATGACACAACAGGGACCAGTTGTGGGACCAGAGTTTGAGTGACATTGTGATGAATGACCGCAGGGAGGATTGTGGGAACATGGGCGTCAGTGTGATGTAACGGATGGAACTGGAACAGAATAGAATAATAAACAAAAGAGAAAGCAGAAATGTGTTTTTCCATTCTAGTGATAGTGTCAATGTGTATTTGTGTACATTTGAAATGTATTTACGCATGTGAATAACAGATTGCATTTGTGTGAGCGTTAGATTCTAAATGTAAATACATTTGAATAATTGAAAAGTCTGTGTAGCCTATATGTGAGGCTGGAGCCGTGTGTGTGTGGTGTGTGTGTGTGTGTGTAATTAACTGTGAAGGTGTGTGTGTTTATGTGCTTATAATGTGTGAATGTGATTCTGATTGTGTTAAGTAATGCTCCCTCTGTGTGATTATTACAGCCCTGATTTAAACGCTGATTGATCACAGTGACAGGCTACATCAGTGTCTGCCAGACTGAATGCAGCTCAATGTGACAGTTCTACAGTAGCATCCCCTCAGATTGATGCCAGGGTGGGCCCTATCACACACTCAACCTTAATGAGAGCCAGCCAGCATGGCCTGATGATAGCAGCCAGACTAGGGGCTCTGTATCACACAGACGCTAATTAGCAATACATCTGACCCAGCCTGGCCAAGGGTTACAACCACAATGGTGTATTTTCAGCACCGCATTTATGCACTACACAACCTGTGGCCCCATCTGACTGGCTGGTTGTAATAGATTCGTCTAGCTACATGGCCAATTGCCTATGTCTACATTGTTGTGTCTGTGTTTAACCCTGATCCCTATGAAGGGATATATCCACTTGAAGTATGTTTATTGGGTGTCAGATAGCCTAGAGGTTAAGAGTGTTGGGCCAGTAACTGAAAGGTCGGTGGTTCGAATCCCTGAGCCGACTGAAAAATGTGTCGGTGTGCCCTTGAGCAAGACACTTAACTCTAGTCGCTCTGGATAAGAGTGTCTGTTAAATGACTAAAATGTAAAAATGTCCCACCATCAGAGCAGCATAGAACACCAACAGGTAAGGGGGTAGGCTACATTATGTTTCCTCTCACTAAACATTTTATTTGTTTTAAAATTGTGCATTTTACTCCAAGTGAAATCCCCATGCATCATATTACATCCTTAATGTGAATGGATCCATTCATCGTTAATGTGCCATTACGAAGCCATTTTACGGTCCCTACAGGGCACGGCTCAGTCTGTTAAAGGGCACGGGAACCACTGCTAACTCACTCTCCCTGGTCCGCCCCTCTAAAACACCCCAGAGACAGGAAAGCAACCTGTTCAGCAGAATAAACCTGGGGTGAGGCCTGGCTTGAAATGTGCATGCCCTGCTGTTTATTTAAAAGACACCGCAATAGTGTGGATAATGTGAAGTAGTGAATTATGGTGGTCTCTGGATCGGGGTGCTGGATCGGGGTGAGAGAGAAAGGGATGTCAAGGCAGGGAGAGAGAGAGAGCTGGACTAGGTGGTAAAGCCAGCAGGGAGTGAGAGAGAGCTGGACTAGGTGGTAAAGCCAGCAGGGAGTGAGAGAGAGCTGGACTAGGTGGTAAAGCCAGCAGGGAGTGAGAGAGAGCTGGACTAGGTGGTAAAGCCAGCAGGGAGTGAGAGAGAGCTGGACTAGGTGGTAAAGCCAGCATGGAGAGAGAGAGAGAGCTGGACTATGTGGTAAAGCCAGCATGGAGAGAGAGAGAGAGAGAGCTGGACTAGGTGGTAAAGCCAGCAGGGAGAGAGAGAGAGAGAGCTGGACTAGGTGGTAAAGCAAGCATGGAGAGAGAGAGAGAGAGCTGGACTAGGTGGTAAAGCCAGCAGGGAGAGAGAGAGAGAGCTGGACTAGGTGGTAAAGCCAGCATGGAGAGAGAGAGAGAGAGAGAGTTGGACTAGGTGGTAAAGCCAGCAGGGAGAGAGAGAGAGAGAGAGAGAGAGAGTTGGACTAGGTGGTAAAGCCAGCAGGGAGAGAGAGAGAGCTGGACTAGGTGGTAAAGCCAGCAGGGAGAGAGAGAGAGAGAGCTGGACTAGGTGGTAAAGCCAGCATGGAGAGAGAGAGAGAGCTGGACTAGGTGGTAAAGCCAGCAGGGAGTGAGAGAGAGCTGGACTAGGTGGTAAAGCCAGCAGGGAGAGAGAGAGAGAGCTGGACTAGGTGGTAAAGCCAGCAGGGAGTGAGAGAGAGCTGGACTAGGTGGTAAAGCCAGCATGGAGAGAGAGAGCTGGACTAGGTGGTAAAGCCAGCATGGAGAGAGAGAGAGAGAGAGCTGGACTAGGTGGTAAAGCCAGCAGGGAGAGAGAGAGAGAGAGCTGGACTAGGTGGTAAAGCAAGCATGGAGAGAGAGAGAGAGCTGGACTAGGTGGTAAAGCAAGCATGGAGAGAGAGAGAGAGCTGGACTAGGTGGTAAAGCCAGCATGGAGAGAGAGAGAGAGAGATGGACTAGGTGGTAAAGCCAGCAGGGAGAGAGATGGAGAGCTGGACTAGGTGGTAAAGCCAGCATGGAGAGAGAGAGAGAGCTGGACTAGGTGGTAAAGCAAGCATGGAGAGAGAGAGAGAGAGCTGGACTAGGTGGTAAAGCCAGCATGGAGATAGAGAGAGAGAGCTGGACTAGGTGGTAAAGCCAGCATGGAGATAGAGAGAGAGAGCTGGACTTGGTGGTAAAGCCAGCATGGAGAGAGAGAGAGAGAGCTGGACTAGGTGGTAAAGCAAGCATGGAGAGAGAGAGAGAGCTGGACTAGGTGGTAAAGCCAGCAGGAAGAGAGATGGAGAGCTGGACTAGGTGGTAAAGCCAGCATGGAGAGAGAGAGAGAGAGCTGGACTAGGTGGTAAAGCAAGCATGGAGAGAGAGAGAGAGAGAGCTGGACTAGGTGGTAAAGCCAGCATGGAGAGAGAGAGAGAGCTGGACTAGGTGGTAAAGCCAGCATGGAGAGAGAGAGAGCTGGACTAGGTGGTAAAGCCAGCAGGGAGAGAGAGAGAGAGAGCTGGACTAGGTGGTAAAGCAAGCATGGAGAGAGAGAGAGAGAGCTGGACTAGGTGGTAAAGCCAGCAGGGAGAGAGAGAGAGAACTGGACTAGGTGGTAAAGCCAGCATGGAGAGAGAGAGAGCTGGACTAGGTGGTAAATCCAGCAGGGAGAGCGAGAGAGAGCTGGACTAGGTGGTAAAGCCAGCAGGAAGAGAGAGAGAGCTGGACTAGGTGGTAAAGCCAGCATGGAGAGAGAGAGAGCTGGACTAGGTGGTAAAGCCAGCAGGGAGAGCGAGAGAGAGAGAGCTGGCCTAGGTGGTAAAGCAAGCATGGAGAGAGAGAGAGAGAGAGCTGGACTAGGTGGTAAAGCCAGCATGGAGAGAGAGAGAGAGAGCTGGACTAGGTGGTAAAGCAAGCATGGAGAGAGAGAGAGAGAGAGCTGGACTAGGTGGTAAAGCCAGCATGGAGAGAGAGAGAGCTGGATTAGGTGGTAAAGCCAGCAGGAAGAGAGAGAGAGAGAGCTGGACTAGGTGGTAAAGCCAGCAGGGAGAGATGGAGAGAGCTGGACTAGGTGGTAAAGCCAGCATGGAGAGAGAGAGAGCTGGACTAGGTGGTAAAGCCAGCAGGGAGAGAGAGAGAGAGAGCTGGACTAGGTGGTAAAGCAAGCATGGAGAGAGAGAGAGAGCTGGACTAGGTGGTAAAGCCAGCAGGGAGAGAGAGAGAGAGCTGGACTAGGTGGTAAAGCCAGCATGGAGAGAGAGAGAGAGAGAGCTGGACTAGGTGGTAAAGCAAGCATGGAGAGAGAGAGAGAGAGCTGGACTAGGTGGTAAAGCAAGCATGGAGAGAGAGAGAGCTGGATTAGGTGGTAAAGCCAGCAGGAAGAGAGAGAGAGAGGGCTGGACTAGGTGGTAAAGCCAGCAGGGAGAGAGATGGAGAGCTGGACTAGGTGGTAAAGCCAGCAGGAAGAGAGAGAGAGAGCTGGACTAGGTGGTAAAGCCAGCATGGAGAGAGAGAGAGAGAGCTGGACTAGGTGGTAAAGCCAGCATGGAGAGAGAGAGAGAGAGCTGGACTAGGTGGTAAAGCCAGCAGGGAGTGAGAGAGAGAGAGCTGGACTAGGTGGTAAAGCCAGCATGGAGATAGAGAGAGAGAGCTGGACTTGGTGGTAAAGCCAGCATGGAGAGAGAGAGAGAGAGCTGGACTAGGTGGTAAAGCAAGCATGGAGAGAGAGAGAGAGAGCTGGACTAGGTGGTAAAGCCAGCAGGAAGAGAGATGGAGAGCTGGACTAGGTGGTAAAGCCAGCATGGAGAGAGAGAGAGAGAGCTGGACTAGGTGGTAAAGCAAGCATGGAGAGAGAGAGAGAGAGCTGGACTAGGTGGTAAAGCCAGCATGGAGAGAGAGAGAGAGCTGGACTAGGTGGTAAAGTCAGCATGGAGAGAGAGAGAGCTGGACTAGGTGGTAAAGCCAGCAGGGAGAGAGAGAGAGAGAGCTGGACTAGGTGGTAAAGCAAGCATGGAGAGAGAGAGAGAGAGCTGGACTAGGTGGTAAAGCCAGCAGGGAGAGAGAGAGAGAGCTGGACTAGGTGGTAAAGCCAGCATGGAGAGAGAGAGAGCTGGACTAGGTGGTAAATCCAGCAGGGAGAGCGAGAGAGAGCTGGACTAGGTGGTAAAGCCAGCATGGAGAGAGAGAGAGCTGGACTAGGTGGTAAAGCCAGCAGGAAGAGAGAGAGCTGGACTAGGTGGTAAAGCCAGCATGGAGAGAGAGAGAACTGGACTAGGTGGTAAAGCCAGCAGGGAGAGCGAGAGAGAGAGAGCTGGACTAGGTGGTAAAGCAAGCATGGAGAGAGAGAGAGAGAGAGCTGGACTAGGTGGTAAAGCCAGCATGGAGAGAGAGAGAGAGAGAGCTGGACTAGGTGGTAAAGCAAGCATGGAGAGAGAGAGAGAGAGCTGGACTAGGTGGTAAAGCCAGCATGGAGATAGAGAGAGAGAGCTGGACTTGGTGGTAAAGCCAGCATGGAGAGAGAGAGAGAGAGCTGGACTAGGTGGTAAAGCAAACATGGAGAGAGAGAGAGAGAGCTGGACTAGGTGGTAAAGCCAGCAGGAAGAGAGATGGAGAGCTGGACTAGGTGGTAAAGCCAGCATGGAGAGAGAGAGAGAGAGAGCTGGACTAGGTGGTAAAGCCAGCAGGGAGAGAGAGAGAGAGAGCTGGACTAGGTGGTAAAGCAAGCATGGAGAGAGAGAGAGAGAGCTGGACTAGGTGGTAAAGCCAGCAGGGAGAGAGAGAGAGAGCTGGACTAGGTGGTAAAGCCAGCATGGAGAGAGAGAGAGCTGGACTAGGTGGTAAATCCAGCAGGGAGAGCGAGAGAGAGCTGGACTAGGTGGTAAAGCCAGCATGGAGAGAGAGAGAGCTGGAATAGGTGGTAAAGCCAGCAGGAAGAGAGAGAGAGCTGGACTAGGTGGTAAAGCCAGCATGGAGAGAGAGAGAGCTGGACTAGGTGGTAAAGCCAGCAGGGAGAGCGAGAGAGAGAGAGCTGGACTAGGTGGTAAAGCAAGCATGGAGAGAGAGAGAGAGAGAGCTGGACTAGGTGGTAAAGCCAGCATGGAGAGAGAGAGAGAGAGCTGGACTAGGTGGTAAAGCAAGCATGGAGAGAGAGAGAGAGAGCTGGACTAGGTGGTAAAGCCAGCATGGAGATAGAGAGAGAGAGCTGGACTTGGTGGTAAAGCCAGCATGGAGAGAGAGAGAGAGAGCTGGACTAGGTGGTAAAGCAAACATGGAGAGAGAGAGAGAGAGCTGGACTAGGTGGTAAAGCCAGCAGGAAGAGAGATGGAGAGCTGGACTAGGTGGTAAAGCCAGCATGGAGAGAGAGAGAGAGCTGGATTAGGTGGTAAAGCCAGGAGGAAGAGAGAGAGAGAGAGCTGGACTAGGTGGTAAAGCCAGCAGGAAGAGATGGAGAGCTGGACTAGGTGGTAAAGCCAGCAGGGAGAGAGAGAGAGCTGGACTAGGTGGTAAAGCCAGCATGGAGAGAGAGAGAGCTGGACTAGGTGGTAAAGCCAGCAGGGAGAGAGAGAGAGAGAGCTGGACTAGGTGGTAAAGCAAGCATGGAGAGAGAGAGAGAGCTGGACTAGGTGGTAAAGCCAGCAGGGAGAGAGAGAGAGAGCTGGACTAGGTGGTAAAGCCAGCATGGAGAGAGAGAGAGAGAGAGCTGGACTAGGTGGTAAAGCAAGCATGGAGAGAGAGAGAGAGAGAGCTGGACTAGGTGGTAAAGCAAGCATGGAGAGAGAGAGAGCTGGATTAGGTGGTAAAGCCAGCAGGAAGAGAGAGAGAGAGAGCTGGACTAGGTGGTAAAGCCAGCAGGGAGAGATGGAGAGAGCTGGACTAGGTGGTAAAGCCAGCATGGAGAGAGAGAGAGCTGGATTAGGTGGTAAAGCCAGCAGGAAGAGAGAGAGAGAGAGCTGGACTAGGTGGTAAAGCCAACAGGAAGAGATGGAGAGCTGGACTAGGTGGTAAAGCCAGCAGGGAGAGAGAGAGAGCTGGACTAGGTGGTAAAGCCAGCAGTGAGAGAGAGAGAGCTGGACTAGGTGGTAAAGCCAGCAGGGAGAGAGAGAGAGCTGGACTAGGTGGTAAAGCCAGCATGGAGAGAGAGAGAGCTGGACTAGGTGGTAAAGCCAGCAGGGAGAGAGAGAGAGAGAGCTGGACTAGGTGGTAAAGCAAGCATGGAGAGAGAGAGAGAGCTGGACTAGGTGGTAAAGCCAGCAGGGAGAGAGAGAGAGAGCTGGACTAGGTGGTAAAGCCAGCATGGAGAGAGAGAGAGAGAGAGCTGGACTAGGTGGTAAAGCAAGCATGGAGAGAGAGAGAGAGAGAGCTGGACTAGGTGGTAAAGCAAGCATGGAGAGAGAGAGAGCTGGATTAGGTGGTAAAGCCAGCAGGAAGAGAGAGAGAGAGAGAGCTGGACTAGGTGGTAAAGCCAGCAGGGAGAGAGATGGAGAGCTGGACTAGGTGGTAAAGCCAGCAGGAAGAGAGAGAGAGAGCTGGACTAGGTGGTAAAGCCAGCATGGAGAGAGAGAGAGAGAGCTGGACTAGGTGGTAAAGCCAGCATGGAGAGAGAGAGAGAGAGCTGGACTAGGTGGTAAAGCCAGCAGGGAGTGAGAGAGAGCTGGACTAGGTGGTAAAGCCAGCATGGAGAGAGAGAGAGAGCTGGACTAGGTGGTAAAGCCAGCATGGAGAGAGAGAGAGCTGGACTAGGTGGTAAAGCCAGCAGGGAGAGAGAGAGAGAGAGCTGGACTAGGTGGTAAAGCAAGCATGGAGAGAGAGAGAGAGCTGGACTAGGTGGTAAAGCCAGCAGGGAGAGAGAGAGAGAGCTGGACTAGGTGGTAAAGCCAGCATGGAGAGAGAGAGAGAGAGAGAGCTGGACTAGGTGGTAAAGCCAGCAGGGAGAGAGAGAGAGAGAGCTGGACTAGGTGGTAAAGCCAGCATGGAGAGAGAGAGAGAGCTGGACTAGGTGGTAAAGCCAGCAGGGAGTGAGAGAGAGCTGGACTAGGTGGTAAAGCCAGCAGGGAGAGAGAGAGAGAGCTGGACTAGGTGGTAAAGCCAGCAGGGAGTGAGAGAGAGCTGGACTAGGTGGTAAAGCCAGCATGGAGAGAGAGAGAGAGAGAGAGCTGGACTAGGTGGTAAAGCCAGCATGGAGAGAGAGAGAGAGAGAGCTGGACTAGGTGGTAAAGCCAGCAGGGAGAGAGAGAGAGAGAGCTGGACTAGGTGGTAAAGCAAGCATGGAGAGAGAGAGAGAGCTGGACTAGGTGGTAAAGCAAGCATGGAGAGAGAGAGAGAGCTGGACTAGGTGGCAAAGCCAGCATGGAGAGAGAGAGAGAGAGATGGACTAGGTGGTAAAGCAAGCATGGAGAGAGAGAGAGAGAGCTGGACTAGGTGGTAAAGCCAGCATGGAGATAGAGAGAGAGAGCTGGACTTGGTGGTAAAGCTAGCATGGAGAGAGAGAGAGAGAGCTGGACTAGGTGGTAAAGCAAGCATGGAGAGAGAGAGAGAGAGCTGGACTAGGTGGTAAAGCCAGCAGGAAGAGAGATGGAGAGCTGGACTAGGTGGTAAAGCCAGCATGGAGAGAGAGAGAGAGAGCTGGACTAGGTGGTAAAGCAAGCATGGAGAGAGAGAGAGAGAGCTGGACTAGGTGGTAAAGCCAGCATGGAGAGAGAGAGAGAGCTGGACTAGGTGGTAAAGCCAGCATGGAGAGAGAGAGAGCTGGACTAGGTGGTAAAGCCAGCAGGGAGAGAGAGAGAGAGAGCTGGACTAGGTGGTAAAGCAAGCATGGAGAGAGAGAGAGAGAGCTGGACTAGGTGGTAAAGCCAGCAGGAAGAGAGAGAGAGAGCTGGACTAGGTGGTAAAGCCAGCATGGAGAGAGAGAGAGCTGGACTAGGTGGTAAATCCAGCAGGGAGAGCGAGAGAGAGCTGGACTAGGTGGTAAAGCCAGCATGGAGAGAGAGAGAGGTGGACTAGGTGGTAAAGCCAGCAGGAAGAGAGAGAGAGCTGGACTAGGTGGTAAAGCCAGCATGGAGAGAGAGAGAGCTGGACTAGGTGGTAAAGCCAGCAGGGAGAGCGAGAGAGAGAGAGCTGGACTAGGTGGTAAAGCAAGCATGGAGAGAGAGAGAGAGAGAGCTGGACTAGGTGGTAAAGCCAGCATGGAGAGAGAGAGAGCTGGATTAGGTGGTAAAGCCAGCAGGAAGAGAGAGAGAGAGAGCTGGACTAGGTGGTAAAGCCAGCAGGAAGAGATGGAGAGCTGGACTAGGTGGTAAATCCAGCAGGGAGAGCGAGAGAGAGCTGGACTAGGTGGTAAAGCCAGCATGGAGAGAGAGAGAGCTGGACTAGGTGGTAAAGCCAGCAGGAAGAGAGAGAGAGCTGGACTAGGTGGTAAAGCCAGCATGGAGAGAGAGAGAGCTGGACTAGGTGGTAAAGCCAGCAGGGAGAGCGAGAGAGAGAGAGCTGGACTAGGTGGTAAAGCAAGCATGGAGAGAGAGAGAGAGAGAGCTGGACTAGGTGGTAAAGCCAGCATGGAGAGAGAGAGAGCTGGATTAGGTGGTAAAGCCAGCAGGAAGAGAGAGAGAGAGAGCTGGACTAGGTGGTAAAGCCAGCAGGAAGAGATGGAGAGCTGGACTAGGTGGTAAAGCCAGCAGGGAGAGAGAGGGAGCTGGACTAGGTGGTAAAGCCAGCAGTGAGAGAGAGAGAGCTGGACTAGGTGGTAAAGCCAGCAGGGAGAGATGGAGAGAGCTGGACTAGGTGGTAAAGCCAGCATGGAAAGAGAGAGAGCTGGACTAGGTGGTAAAGCCAGCACGGAGAGAGAGAGAGAGAGCTGGACTAGGTGGTAAAGCAAGCATGGAGAGAGAGAGAGAGCTGGACTAGGTGGTAAAGCCAGCAGGGAGAGAGAGAGAGAGCTGGACTAGGTGGTAAAGCCAGCAGGGAGAGAGATGGAGAGCTGGACTAGGTGGTAAAGCCAGCAGGAAGAGAGAGAGAGAGCTGGACTAGGTGGTAAAGCAAGCATGGAGAGAGAGAGAGAGAGAGAGAGCTGGACTAGGTGGTAAAGCAAGCATGGAGAGAGAGAGAGCTGGATTAGGTGGTAAAGCCAGCAGGAAGAGAGAGAGAGAGAGCTGGACTAGGTGGTAAAGCCAGCAGGGAGAGAGATGGAGAGCTGGACTAGGTGGTAAAGCCAGCAGGAAGAGAGAGAGAGAGCTGGACTAGGTGGTAAAGCCAGCATGGAGAGAGAGAGAGAGAGCTGGACTAGGTGGTAAAGCCAGCATGGAGAGAGAGAGAGAGAGCTGGACTAGGTGGTAAAGCCAGCATGGAGAGAGAGAGAGAGAGCTGGACTAGGTGGTAAAGCCAGCATGGAGAGAGAGAGAGAGCTGGACTAGGTGGTAAAGCCAGCAGGGAGAGAGAGAGAGAGCTGGACTAGGTGGCAAAGCCAGCATGGAGAGAGAGAGAGAGAGATGGACTAGGTGGTAAAGCCAGCAGGGAGAGAGATGGAGAGCTGGACTAGGTGGTAAAGCCAGCATGGAGAGAGAGAGAGAGCTGGACTAGGTGGTAAAGCAAGCATGGAGAGAGAGAGAGAGAGCTGGACTAGGTGGTAAAGCCAGCATGGAGATAGAGAGAGAGAGCTGGACTTGGTGGTAAAGCCAGCATGGAGAGAGAGAGAGAGAGCTGGAATAGGTGGTAAAGGAAGCATGGAGAGAGAGAGAGAGAGCTGGACTAGGTGGTAAAGCCAGCAGGAAGAGAGATGGAGAGCTGGACTAGGTGGTAAAGCCAGCATGGAGAGAGAGAGAGAGAGCTGGACTAGGTGGTAAAGCAAGCATGGAGAGAGAGAGAGAGAGCTGGACTAGGTGGTAAAGCCAGCATGGAGAGAGAGAGAGAGAGAGAGCTGGACTAGGTGGTAAAGCCAGCATGGAGAGAGAGAGAGCTGGACTAGGTGGTAAATCCAGCAGGGAGAGAGAGAGAGAGAGCTGGACTAGGTGGTAAAGCAAGCATGGAGAGAGAGAGAGAGAGCTGGACTAGGTGGTAAAGCCAGCAGGGAGAGAGAGAGAGCTGGACTAGGTGGTAAAGCCAGCAGGAAGAGAGAGAGAGCTGGACTAGGTGGTAAAGCCAGCATGGAGAGAGAGAGAGCTGGACTAGGTGGTAAAGCCAGCAGGGAGAGAGAGAGAGCTGGACTAGGTGGTAAAGCAAGCATGGAGAGAGAGAGAGAGAGAGCTGGACTAGGTGGTAAAGCCAGCATGGAGAGAGAGAGAGCTGGATTAGGTGGTAAAGCCAGCAGGAAGAGAGAGAGAGAGAGCTGGACTAGGTGGTAAAGCCAGCAGGAAGAGATGGAGAGCTGGACTAGGTGGTAAATCCAGCAGGGAGAGCGAGAGAGAGCTGGACTAGGTGGTAAAGCCAGCATGGAGAGAGAGAGAGCTGGACTAGGTGGTAAAGCCAGCAGGAAGAGAGAGAGAGCTGGACTAGGTGGTAAAGCCAGCATGGAGAGAGAGAGAGCTGGACTAGGTGGTAAAGCCAGCAGGGAGAGCGAGAGAGAGAGAGCTGGACTAGGTGGTAAAGCAAGCATGGAGAGAGAGAGAGAGAGAGCTGGACTAGGTGGTAAAGCCAGCATGGAGAGAGAGAGAGCTGGACTAGGTGGTAAAGCCAGCAGGAAGAGATGGAGAGCTGGACTAGGTGGTAAAGCCAGCAGGGAGAGAGAGGGAGCTGGACTAGGTGGTAAAGCCAGCAGTGAGAGAGAGAGAGCTGGACTAGGTGGTAAAGCCAGCAGGGAGAGATGGAGAGAGCTGGACTAGGTGGTAAAGCCAGCATGGAGAGAGAGAGAGCTGGACTAGGTGGTAAAGCCAGCACGGAGAGAGAGAGAGAGAGCTGGACTAGGTGGTAAAGCAAGCATGGAGAGAGAGAGAGAGCTGGACTAGGTGGTAAAGCCAGCATGGAGAGAGAGAGAGCTGGACTAGGTGGTAAATCCAGCAGGGAGAGAGAGAGAGAGAGCTGGACTAGGTGGTAAAGCAAGCATGGAGAGAGAGAGAGAGAGCTGGACTAGGTGGTAAAGCCAGCAGGGAGAGAGAGAGAGAGCTGGACTAGGTGGTAAAGCCAGCATGGAGAGAGAGAGAGCTGGACTAGGTGGTAAATCCAGCAGGGAGAGCGAGAGAGAGCTGGACTAGGTGGTAAAGCCAGCATGGAGAGAGAGAGAGCTGGACTAGGTGGTAAAGCCAGCAGGAAGAGCGAGAGAGAGCTGGACTAGGTGTGTGAGGCAGGGTTACAATGATGGCAAAAAACAACATTTGAGAGTGCGCTGACCCTGGTGCTAGAGGGGGTACGCAGCTGGAGGTGTAATGTTTGAAGGGGTGCGGGACTATTTAAAGTTTGGGAACCACTGGCCGAGACTAACCAATTCTAAATGGCACTAGCAGTTCGCTAAGTAGGATCGTTACTAACATTAGTTACCACAGCCACAAAGTCATAAACCGTGCCTGTTTCTGCAACTTCTCTTCTTATAATCAGAATAAAATAACCCTAACCTCAACCACTGCTAACCTTAAATTAAGACCACTTCTCTTCTTATAATCAGATTAAAATAACCCTAACCTCAACCACTGCTAACCTTAAATTAAGACCAAAAAGTACATTTTTGTTTTCATGCATTTTTACAATGTAGCGCATTATGACTTTGTGGATGTGGTAACTAATGAAACCTGCAAAGTAGCCTACACAGAAAATATCCCAATTATTCCAAAACTGCAGCTCATTGTTGGAACACACATTTATTTCTCTACATCAATCAACCAGTCTATTTTGAATTTGTGCTAAAACTGTCGTCGTTTTGTCAAGGAATATAGTATCCCATCAGTTAGATACGTGTTTCTAGTTTTATAGGCATATATATGTAGGTGCACACAGCACGCTTGTGTAGATGGAGCGGTCGGAACGCAATTGAGTGAGTGAGACAAGGTGGGTTTATTTTCTGTTGTGTCCCGCAAATGCACAAATGGAACACTGGAGTCAAAGCTTATTAACGTTATTTTCAAGACAACATTTTGACCAAATAGTTTTACAGTATTTGGAAAAACATTGATCTCTGGTTAAAGATGGAGTTTTGAAGACAGTTCGAGTACTCATGTCCATCCCGAGCTGTGATCAGTCACTCAGAGCACACACAAATATACAGTATGTGTTGCTGCAACACAGTCTCACATTCAATTCGCGCATATATGTACAAAATGTATTTCAGCAGATTTCGTGCGTTTTTGTGCATTTTTGGGGTGGTTCAATTCGTTTGAAAATACACGAATTTCTGTGCTACTTAATTCGTGCGAAAATACACGAATTTCTGTGCTACTTAATTCGTGCGAAAAGACACAAATTTAACCAGTAGGTGACACACAAGCCGTTGCAACAACCATGTAGACGCGATAATTTGTATTTCATTTTTGTTCTTCTTAATGGCTAATTCAACGTCATGAATATACAGAAATGTTGTCTTTGTTTAACCATGTTTTAAAATGTGTCGTTGTATGCCTATATGTACTGTTTTAGACTTGCTGAACAGAATTTTTGAGAAAAGACGCACATTTACCTGCGACTTAATTCGTGGGAAATATTGTTTTATTAATGCCAATGCTGTTTTCTGTGCTTGATTTCGCTTAATACTTTGGATACTGGTGCACTTGTAATCAGAACGCCTTTTTGTCATGTAGGCAACCATACACGATTTTCTTCATAACCCATTTCATATTTCATGGAGCCTAAATTACACCATTTTCTTCATAATGCATGTATTACATGTTAATGTAAAATAATGAATTATGTTGGCTTACACTTATGGCCTTTCCAAGGCCTTTCCATACCTTAAGGGAACATTTTAGCACTCGCCATATGGTTAGTGAGAAACGCCACATTGCAAATGTAAGGTCCCTTACTAGACGTCCTGCAACGTTTCTAAAATTCGCGGACGGCGTCGGGCCGTGCGCGGGGGAGAGATCTTTCAGGAAGTCATCAAACTAAATCTCTCGGACGTTCGGTTTCCGTTTTATAAAAATAACACATTTTGGTCATTTTTCCGCAGTCTAGGAAATTCCCACCAGAGGGAAAATAAATAATATTGCAAATGCACAAGCACATTGCAAATGCATGTGGCCTTTTCTCCTAAACGGAAAATATTTCGAAGACGTAATGGACAGTTGGCCCCGAACAAGATGGCGTCGAGGCCTCAACGCTTTTTGAGTTATGGCCATTTTTCTGGGATTAAAGGTCAAAAACGTAAAGTAGGGTGCTAATTTGACCACTTCACGTCAAAGTACATAAGCATACGGTGTCAGGAAAAAAAGAACCAGACATTTATCTATCGTAATTTAAGAGAAATCGTACATTGACAAATTGATCATGTTCACAAAAAGGAGTTAAAAAAAAAAAAAAAGTTACAGATCCAGTTGCAGTGTGTTCAGACGAACATTTTTTAAGTGGGTCTCGAAGCTCTGCCACTGCATCGCAGTGCTAGCTGCGCCACCAGAGTCTCTGGGTTCGCGCCCAGGCTCTGCCACAGCCGGCCGCGACCGGGAGGTCCATTGGCCTAGCGTCGTCAGGGTTAGGGAGGGTTTGGCCAGTAGGGATATCCTTGTCTCATCGCGCTCCAGCGACTCCTGTGGCGGGCCGGGGGCAGTGCGCGCTAGCCAAGGGGGCCATGTGCACGGTGTTTCCTCCGACACATTGGTGCGGCTGGCTTCCGGGTTGGAGGCGCGCTGTGTTAAGAAGCAGTGCGGCTTGGTTGGGTTGTGCTTCGGAGGACGCGTGGCTTTCGACCTTCGTCTCTCCTGAGCCCATACAGGAGTTGTAGCGATGAGACAAGATAGTAATTACTAGCGATTGGATACCACGAAGAAAAGGGGATAAAAGGATGGAGTGAAAAAGTACGGTGCTTAAAGACACACAAAGCCTGCAATGGCATTGCCATTATCTCCAGGCCGTGCCGAGTTCAACGAGATGCCCCGCTTGACCGTAGCTAACTCGGTCTGAGTGCAGCGACAGGGACAAGAAGAAGGACCCAAATGACCCTTTGACCTCAATTTCATAGTTTTTTGCTTTTGGGAGACAGAGAGAGAACTGTTAAGGTTTAGAAGCACAATTTGACCTCAGGAACGTTCCTAAGGTCCTCCCGATCTGTGCAAGCCTAACATTGACCGTGTGGCATTAACCCTTAATAGTTAAAAGAAGGTGTTTACATCAAACAGTTTACAATGACATGTCTCCCCATAGGAATACATTGCCTGCTCCCCTAAATTCAACCTGAAGCCTATGTGGGTTAATAATGCCTTATGAACCTGTCTTCGATGACAATCCATCAGGCCACTATGAGGTCTACCTGTGTCGATTCTAAGCTTCCTGAAGCAATCGGAAGTGGTTAAATCACCCTAAAAGTGTTTGCCATACCCAACCTGCAGTTTGAGAGAAATAGTGCATTCAACCCTATGTAAATCAGTGAGTTCTTAACGTATAGACTTAAAACTCAGGATTCTGTAAAAGCCCACTCCAATGAGGATATGTGTTTACTTTCAGCTTCCTGTGCCAACCGGAAGTGCCATAATTGGTGTCAAAAGGGCTGTTTCGAAGGGTTAAAAAAGTCAAATCTTTCCAAAACTTAATATATGTGAATAGGCAACCCTCATGAACTGTAAATCAGTCATTCATCCCATCAGATTTCAAGGAAAAATTTACACACCCACACAGAAAGGATGGAGTGACACACTGAGGGGCTTAGAGGCAGACAGTGCCTGCAATAGTTACTTTTGTTTGAACTTTTAAAGAACCGTCAGACCTAGAGTTCTGAAACTTTACAAACCTGTTCTAGAGCTCAGGTCGATTAAGCACGGTGAGTTATGTGGCTCTAGAAGGTTCTCGGACCGATAAAAAGCCTCGGTGCATTTGCATTGACTTCAATTCATTTTGAGCATTACAAAATGGTGACATTTAGAAAAGTCCCAGAGTTGCAAGACTAGGTGCATTGAAACCGGCTCGGCCCATAGAGACGGACCCCGACATTTCTGTCCGATAGCTCATTCAAGGACCCCGTAGCAAGGCATGGAAAAAAGTGGAATTTCAGCACCAATTAAGGTTTTGCTCGGGCACCGAATGACCTATCGAGCCGAAACTTGGGATTCGAGGTCGCCTCACATAGGGCTAAACATAATGTGAAAACTGGACCCGCAGCTAGAACATAACTACGTATTATTTGTTTTATTATGGTTTAAATGGAAGGCGCTGTGAATTTTGGGCCTGCTCTGAAATATGTGATAGTTGGCTTCTAAACGAGTTGGAAAAAGTGAGTTTGGAGTCAGATGGTATCAGTTTGGTGTCTGAAAATATCTAATTAGCTGATGGACACTGACTTGCTAGTTGACTTTTGTGCATTTGCAATATGTTTCAACAGTGAAAAACCACCAAAATAGCATTCTGAAATCACCACTAAAAATGACATCACCATAGCCGTGCCGAGTTCAACGAGATGCCCCGCTTGACCGTAGCTTGCTCGGTCTGAGCGCAGCGACAGTGACAAGAAGATGACCCTTGACCTACATTTCAAGTCTTTTGCTTTTGGGAGACAGAGAGAGAACTGTTAAGGTTTAGAAGCACAATTTGACCTCAGGAACGTTCCTAAGGTCTCTGTGCAAGCCTAACATTGACCGTGTGGCATTAACCCTTAACAGTTAAAAGAAGGTGTTTACATCAAACAGTTTACAATGACATCTCACCCCATAGGAACACATTGCCTGCACCCCTAAATTCAACCTGAAGCCTATGTGGGTTATGAATGTCTTATGAACCTGTCTTCAATGACAATCCATCAAGCCACTATGAGGTCTACCTGTGTTGATTCTAAGCTTCCTGGAGCAACCGGAAGTGATAAAATCACCCTAAAAGTGTTTTGCCATACCCAACCAGCAGTTTGTGATATATAGTGCATTCAACCCTGTGTAAATCAGTCAGTTCTTAACGTATAGACTTAAAACTCAGGATTCTGTAAAAGCATACCCCGATCAGGATATGTATTTACTTATAGCTTCCTGTGCCAACCGGAAGTGCCTTAAAATGGGGTCATAGGTGCTGTTTCGAAGGTTTAAAAAAGTCAGATCTTTCCAAAACTTTAAATGTGTGAATCGGTCAACCCTCATGAACTGTAAATCAGTAATTTCGCTAAACAGATGTCAAAGAAAAGCTCTCACACACACACACACACACACACACACACACACACACACACACACACACACACACACACACACACACACACACACACACACACACACACACACACACACACACACACACACACAGCAAGGATGGAGTGAAAAAGTATGGTGCTTAAAGACACACAGAGCCTTAAATGCTTTTAGGGGGGATCCAGACTTCCATACCCGCTCTGGGAGCGCTATACTACCGCCCCAAATCAATGGGTGCTGGCCTGAGTGATTTATGGAGGTTTTCAAAAAATATTCTGTTTTTTCTTCTGGAAAATATTTTATGTTTTTTCTTCTCGAGTCAATGGCCTGAGTGATTTATGGAGGTTTTCAAAAAATATTCTAAGTCCAAACTTTTCATGCACCTGGTATTTTTTTGGGGTTACCAGGCATCATTTTTCAAAACGGTTGAAATTGCTTTTAGGGGGCATCCAGAGTGTCACATGACCGGATGAGGTAACTATTCTTGTTCTTCTTGTAACTTTCCGGTAGGCTAGAAGCTTTCCGGTGTTTTGCTGCTCGACACAGGTCGACGCAGGTATTGCACTTGATTTATCGTTATCGTAACCGTAGGTGCAGCCAAGTGGAAATACGAAAGCTTTCTAGCTATTTCGCACTGACGGTAATTTGAACACAAGAACGTTTCTAGTGAAAAGGTGCTTACACTCAGAGCCATGTATTTACACTCAGCCACCCTAGCCTTATTACGGGTTAACGTTTTGGTAATTTTGGTTGGCCAACAAAATGTAAGACTACAATGACTGCATACATTTCCCCAAATGTTATACGAAAAAAAAATGTTTTGTTATTGATGGACAATGGCAAGGCTGCCATTGTATTTTCAGTTACATTCTGTTCAATAAAAATGGTTTACACGTTTATTTTTTAAGAAATACATGGAACTACAACCGAATAAAACACCATTAACCATCATGCATTGCTTACATTCATTCTATCCTGAAAAGTCTGTTCAGAAAAAATCGAAAACAGTACATATAGGCATAAAACCACAATGTTTTAATAGGGATTAAATAAAGACAATATATATAACCTCTTATGATTAAATGGTTAAAAAAAGACAAAATATCTATATATTCATAACGTAAAATAAATAAATACAGGCGATCGCGTCTATGGTTGTTGCAACGGCTTGTGTGTCGCCTACTGGTTAAATTCGTGTCTTTTCGCACGAATTAAGTAGCACAGAAATTCGTGTATTTTCGCACGAATTAAGTAGCACAGAAATTCGTGTATTTTCAAACGAATTGAACCACCCCAAAAATGCACAAAAACGCACGAAATCTGCTGAAATACATTTTGTACATATATGCGCGAATTGAATGTGAGGCTGGGCTGGTTAGTGATGTGCAAACTAGCACACTCACATGCATGCATGCACACACACACAGAGACACACAGTCTTGTATAAGTAACTCTGTGGGGACACACAATTCAGTCCCATTCACAATCCTATATTCCCTAACCCTTACCCTAACCTTAACCCCATTTACTATTATAGTGGGGACTTCTGGTCCCAACAAGTATAGTTAAACACATTCATGCTTACAGCGACAGGAGCCAATTAACACCACGATTTGCCAAGGCAGGATACTATAAGCACAGCCCAATCCAGAAATCTGGCAGTGGCTTCTGATTAAATTACATTTTTACAGAACCTCTTGTTGCAATTTCGACGAGGCTCTCTTGTTCAGATATCGGTAAGTGGACTGGAGGTTGGGCATGAAAGGGATAACGAATCCAGTTGTTTTGGGAAAGTACCTGCGTAGTTGCGCACCCAACTCACTCAGGTGCTTCGCTATATCACATTTGACATTGTCCGTAAGCTTGAGTTCATTTGCGCACAAAAAAGCATACAATTATAAAGACCTGTGTGTTGTCCTTGTTAATGCAGACAGAGAAGAGCTCCAACTTCTTAATCATAGCTTCAATTTTGTCCCGCACATTGAATAAAGTTGTGGAGAGTCCCTGTAATCCTAGATTCAGATCATTCAGGCGAGAAAAAACATCACCCAGATAGGGCAGTCGTGTGAGATACAAGTTATCATGCAAGCGGCCAGACAAGTGAAAATTGTGGTCAGTAAAGAAAACTTTAAGCTCGTCTCTCAATTCAAAAAAATTGCGTCCATACTTTGCCCCTTGATAACCAGCACACTTCTGTATATGGTCGCTGCCCATATCATTGCATAGTGCAGAAAATACACAAGTTCAGGGGCCTTGCTTTAACAAAGTTAACCATTTTCACTGTAGTGTCCAAAACGTCTTTCAAGCTGTCAGGCATTCCCTTGGCAGCAAGAGCCGGTGGATGCTGCAATGTACCCAAGTGGCTTCGGGAGCAACTGCTTGCACGTGCATTACCACTCCACTATGTCTTCCTGTCATGGCTTTTGAGCCATCAGTACAGATACCAATATGAGCAGCAGCTGCGTTTGGCTACATACGGACCGTTAGTGGAATTCCCGCGAGAGAGTAACAGTTAATGTGATTGGATGTTAATTATTTGACTAGGCTACCTTTATTTGACATTGTGTTGTTATTTTGCTGAACAATAGATGGTTTAATTTTATTTTTGGCAGTGAATCGAGGCTACTTAGGCGAGAAAAATGTAAAGCCCCGTTGGAAAATATAAATGGACTGTCTGAAATTGTGAAGGATTTTTTTTTAATACAAAAATCAATCAAAAATTATGTTATTTAAAAAATAATATATAATAAAAAAAATACAAATGTGAATCATATTTTTATTTGGCGTACCCCAGACGGCATTGCGCGTACCCTAGTTTGGGAATACCTGGTCTAGACTATTACCTCCCCTAACAATAGACAGGTTCCACACTGAAAACATGCAAAAACATTAGTTTGATAAAGACAAAGAGCATATTTTCATCAGAATCTTTAAACATACTCACCAAACAGATGCCCTGGCCATAACTCATCCCTATGTAGTGTTCAGTGTAGAATTGTTGATCATTTTAGAAAATTCCAAGGAACTGGCATAATAAACTAAATAGAATATCTGTATATCGAAAAGAAGACAGGTTTTGGTTTGTAACCCGTTTCAAATGGTCACTCTGAGAATAACTGTTCAGACGCGAGATGTGAAGGAGGAGTGGCTTCGTAAGAAGCATTTCAAGGTCCTGGAGTGGCCTAGCCAGTCTCCAGATCTCAACCCCATAGAAAATCTTTGGAGGGAGTTGAAAGTCCGTGTTGCCCAGCAACAGCCCCAAAACATCACTGCTCTAGAGGAGATCTGCATGGAGGAATGGGCCAAAATACCAGCAACAGTGTGTGAAAACCTTGTGAAGACTTACAGAAAACGTTTGACCTCTGTCATTGCCAACAAAGGGTATATAACAAAGTATTGAGATAAACTTTTGTTATTGACCAAATATTTTCCACCATAATTTGCAAATAAATTCATTAAAAATCCTACAATGTGATTTTCTGGATTTTCTTTCCTCATTTTGTCTGTCATAGTTGAAGTGTACCTATGATGAAAATTACAGGCCTCTCTCATCTTTTTAAGTGGGAGAACTTGCACAGTTGGTGGCTGACTAAATACTTTTTTGCCCCACTGTAAATGCGAAAACATTTTTTTCTCAGTGATGCCCTTGTTCTAAAAATGGCCTCTTTTTTTTAATCAGTAATCCAGTACTCAGGGCTGCATCTGTTTCCCACGTAAGCAGTTTAGTCAATTTGTCCTTTTTCAGCCTCTATGACCTAGGGTGCTAGTACTACCTCACAGCTTTGGGTGATGATCCTCACTCTTCCTATATAGACACAGATGGATGCAGCATTGCATTAGTGCATCCCATTAGTGGAAACCAAGACTGTTCTCAGGGCATGCTTAGTTGTAGCTAAATATGTGTCGTGGACAATTTTTGATAACCCCTTTCCTATCCTTAACCTAACTCTCCTAACCTGCCACATTAATTATCCTAACCTGCTGCATAAGATCTCCTAACCTGCTACGAAAAGGGATTTCTGCAAGTCAAAACCGGCAGACCTGCCCTGAGAACAGTCTTGGTTTCCACTAATGTGATACATATAGCCAGATGGATGCTAAACTGTTAATAGTGCTGCCTCTATATCATAACATGTAGATGTCTTCTTCTTTATTAGCATATTGGATGCGTAACATTTCCTTCCTGTGTGCAGTAGCTACTGATGCCTTATCTTTCACCTCTCCTCTATCTCCCTCTTTTTCTGTCTCTCCCACTTCCCCCGTTTCTATCATGGCCTTCTCTTCCCCTTTGTTACCCTGCCAACTTTCATCTGACCACATACATACACACACGGATACACACGCACATGTACACATACATGCCGACTGACATAAACACATGCACACTACAAACACACAGACACTACAACACCTACTCTCTCTTTAATCTCTGTATGGCAGCCAGCCACTCTTTTAATCTTGCTGCTGGTCCTCACCTGGGCTGCTGCATGCTCTGGGCCTTGTGGGCCTGTTCTCCTTGGTTAGGGGCTTTAGCTGCTTTAACCTGCTGTTAACTGGAGTTCAGTGGGCTGAGGCCGTCCCAGCTCACTGTAAACACTATAGTCTCCCAACAGGACCACATCTAAGTCACACCATTCTGGTAAACACCCATATTGACTTTGTAGCTAAACGCTTTATTCAGTGACTGGTTTTTCAACTAATCTGTTACAGCGGGTGATTGGTGGTCAAGAAAGTCAATCATTTATAATATATTTTGTACTTTGGGGAAGATGAGTCCTCAAATCTAAAATTCACCATGTATTGAAAGTGTTAGATTAGCTGATATTGATCTTCATTTGAAGGGTAAGTGCAGCTCCAAAACCATCAAGTGCTATGATGAAACTGGCTTTCATGAGGACCGCCACAGGAAAGGAAGACCCAGAGTTACCTCTGCTGCAGAGCATAAGTTCATTAGAGTTAACTGCACCTCAAATACATGCTTCACACAGTTCAAGTAACAGACACATCTCAACATCAACTGTTCAGAGGAGACTGTTAATCAGGCCTTCATGGTCGAATTGCTGCAAAGAAACAACTACTAAAGGACACCAATAAGAAGAAGAGACTTGCTTGGGCCAAGAAA
The DNA here is from genome assembly GCF_016432855.1 of Salvelinus namaycush. Classification (NCBI taxonomy): domain Eukaryota; kingdom Metazoa; phylum Chordata; class Actinopteri; order Salmoniformes; family Salmonidae; genus Salvelinus; species Salvelinus namaycush. The sequence goes on from NW_024061255.1 coordinate 120,918, forward strand.
CATCAGCAATGGACATTAGACCGGTGGAAATCTGAACTTTGGTCTGATGAGTCCAAATTTGAGATTTTTGGTTCCAACTGCCGTGTCTTTGTGAGATGCAGAGTAGGTGAACGGATGATCTCTGCATGTGTGGTTCCCACCGTGAAGCATGGAGGAGGAGGTGTGATGGTGTGTTTTTTTTTTGCTGGTGACACTGTCAGTGATTTATTTAGAATTCAAAGCACAGCATTCTGCAGCGATACGCCATCCCATCTGGTTTGCTTTTAGTCGGACTATAATTTGTTTTTTCAACGGGCTGTGTAAGGGCTATTTGACCAAGGAGAGTGATGGAGTGCTGCATCAGATGACCTGGCCTCCACAATTACCTGACCTCAACCCAATTGAGATGGTTTGGGATGAGTTGGACCACAGAGTTTATTTTTAATTTTTTAAATTTATTTAACTAGGCAAGTCAGTTAAGAACAAATTCTTATTTACAATGACGGCCTACGAACAGTGGGTTAACTGCCTTTTTCAGGGGCTGAACGACAGATTTTTACCATGTCAGCTCGGGGATTCGATCTAGCAACCTTTCGGTTACTGGCCCACCGCTCTAACCACTAGGTAGAGTGAAGGAAAAGCAGCCAACAAGTGCTCAACAAATGTGGGAACTCCTTCAAGACTGTTGGAAAAGCATTCCTCATTTAGCTGGTTGAGAGAATGCCAAGAGTGTGCAAAGCTGTCATCAAGGCAAAGGGTGACTACTTTGAAGAATCTAACATATGAAATATATTTTGATTCGTTTAACTCTTTTTTTTGGTTACTACATGATTCCGTGTTATTTCATAGTTGTGATGTCTTCACTATTATTCTACAATGTAGAAAATAGTAAAAAATTAAGATAAACCCTTGCATGAGTAGGTGTGTCCAAACTTTTGATTGGTACTGTATATATATGTATGTATGTATGTGTGTGTGTGTGTGTGTGTGTGTGTGTGTGTGTGTGTGTGTGTGTGTGTGTGTGTGTGTGTGTGTGTGTGTGTGTGTGTGTGTGTGTATATATACGTACATGTGTGTGTGGGTATATACATATCTGTGTGTGTGTGTGTGTGTGTATATATATGTGTATGTGTGTGTGTGTGTGTGTGTGTGTGTGTGTGTGTTGAAAATCAGGCTTATTCCACCAAATATTGATTTCTGAACCTAATTTGAAACATTAGTATTGTTTGTTAAAAAATGTATATGAACTTATTTTCTTGGCATCACCGATAAATCCACGATAATCGAGAATTTCAATAAGCATTTCTCTACGGCTGGCCATGCTTTCCTCCTGGCTACCCCTACCCCGGCCAACAGCTCCGCACCCCTCGCAGCTACTTGCCTAAGCCTCCCCAGCTTCTCCTTCACCCAAATCCATATAGCTGATGATCTGAAAGAGCTGCAAAACCTGGACCCGTACAAATCAGCTGGGCTAGACAATCTGGATCCTCTCTTTCTAAAATTATCCGCAACCATTGTTGCAACCCCTATTACTAGTCTGTTCAATCTCTCTTTCGTATCGTCCAAGATTCCTAAAGATTGGAAAGCTGCCGCGGTCATCCCCCTCTTCAAAGGGGGTGACACTCTAGACCCAAACTGTTACAGACCTATATCCATCCTGCCCTGCCTTTCTAAAGTCTTCGAAAGCCAAGTTAACAAACAGATCACTGACCATTTCGAATCCCACCGTACCTTCTCCACTGTGCAATCCGGTTTCTGAGCTGGTCACGGGTGCACCTCAGCTACGCTCAAGGTACTAAACGATATCATAACCGCTATCGATAAAAGACCGTACTGTGCAGCCGTCTTCATCGACCTGGCCAAGGCTTTCGACTCTGTCAATCACCGTATTCTTATCGGCAGACTCAACAGCCTTGGTTTCTCAAATGACTGCCTCGCCTGGTTCACCAACTACTTCTCAGATAGAGTTCAGTGTGTCAAATCAGAGGGCCTGTTGTCCGGACCTCTGGCAGTCTCTATGGGGGTGCCACAGGGTTCAATTCTCGGGCTGACTCTTTTCTGTATACATCAAAGATGTCGCTCTTGCTGCGGGTGACTCCTTGATCCATCTCTACGCAGACGACACCATTCTGTATACATCTGGCCCTTCTTTGGACACTGTGTTAATAAACCTCCAAACGAGCTTCAATGCCATACAACACTCCTTCCATGGCCTCCAACTGCTCTTAAACGCTAGTAAAACTAAATGCATGCTCTTCAACCGATCACTGCCCGCACCCGCCCACCCGACTAGCATCACTACTCTGGACGGTTCTGACTTAGAATATGTGGACAACTACAAATACCTAGGTCTCTGGCTAGACTGTAAACTCTCCTTCAAGACTCATATTAAGCATCTCCAATCCAAAATTAAATCTAGAATCGGATTCCTATTTCGCAACAAAGCCTCATTCACTCATGCTGCCAAACATACCCTCGTAAAACTGACCATCCTACCGATCCTCGACTTCGGCGATGTCATTTACAAAATAGCCTCTACTCAGCAAATAGGATGCAGTCTATCACAGTGCCATCCGTTTTGTCATCAAAGCCCCATATACCACCCACCACTGTGACCTGTATGCTCTTATCGGCTGGCCCTCGCTACATATTCGTCACCAAACCCACTGGCTCCAGGTCCTCTATAAGTCTTTGCTAGGTAAAGCTCCGCCTTATCTCAGCTCACTGGTCACAATAGCAACACCCACCCGTAGCACGCGCTCCAGCAGGTATATTTCACTGGTCTCCCCCAAAGCCAACATCCCCTTTGGCTGCATTTCCTTCCAGTTCTCTGCTGCCAATGACTGGAACGAATTGCAGAAATTGCAGACATATCTCCCTCACTAACTTTAAGCATCAGCTATCTGAGCAGCGTACCGATCGCTGCAGGTGTACACAGCCCATCTGTAAATAGCCCATTCAACTACCTACCTCATCCCCATATTTATTTATTTACTTTTTTTTGTTGCTCTTTTGCACACCAGTATTTCTACTTGCACATCATCATCTGCACATATATCATTCCAGTGTTAATTTTGCTAAATTGTAATTACTTCGCTACTATGGTCTATTTATTGCCTAACCTCCTTACTCCATTTGCACACACTGTATATAGATTTTTTTTATTGTCTTATTGACTGTACTTTTGTTTATTCCATGTGTAACTCTATGTTGTTGTTTGTGTCACACTGCTTGGCTTTATCTTGGCCAGGTCGCAGTTGTAAATGAGAACTTGTTCTCAACTGGCCTACCTGGTTAAATAAAGGTTAAAAAATATATATAAAATAAATAAATAATAATAATTAGGTCAGAGTACTTAACTCTGGCTACTGCAGCACCGCTAGCATTAGCATCAGTAGCATGACCAGAAACACCAGTGTCTCCAGTAGGCTAACCTAGACATGGCCGCTAGCCCAACGGTACTGCCTGTGGGTATTTTGGGACGTGTTTGGATCCAGGTCCATGGATCTCACAGCCACACAGCCTTGAATAATGGATGGAACGATGCCACGACTCACAGACCAAGGATGAGTGTGAATGCTAAACAGAAGAACTACAGTACTGAGGGACAACAACCTGGACCTAGGGGTGGGTGGGTGGGTGGGTGGGTGGGTGGGTGGGTGTGTGTGTGTGTGTGTGTGTGTGTGTGTGTGTGTGTGTAAACTAAAATATGTAAACTTAAGGCTGTTGCCTTAGCAACCCCAATTGCATTCATGTATTGATTTCTGACAGCTCTCAACAGTTTTAATGAACAGAATGTGCAGTTGTAATACTAATAATTTGAATAACTTATGCAGCATACTATCTTCCAAGGGGGGATACCATACATACTAAAGGATTCATAAAGTCTCTCTCTCTGTTGCCTCTTAGGTACACAGACTGTGGAGTATGACAGTAAGAAAGTAATTAGAAGGTAATTAACATCACGTTTGTCAGAAACCCTATTGGAAGCAGAATAAAAGCCTATGGGCTTGTGTACCTCACCAGAGTGGTCTTTACAAGAGAGGACCTCTAAGAAACATCAGTGAATTGATCAGAGTAGGCATTACATCTCACACTCACACTACCAATTCAATGCAGTGCCACCGCCGCCCAAACTATTTTTCTCCAGACTGAAACACCAGTAGCAGTGCCCTTACAGCACCATTTAATGGTGTCCCAATGACGACAGGCTTTGAGCTGGTATTGAGTCAGTCAGATGTCTGGGGGGCTCTGTCTGGATACAAACCCCAGGGGAGGGAGAGAGAAAGGTAGGGAGGAACAGAGATCGAGAGAGAGAGAGAGAGAAAGATATATATATACACACAGCTCTGGAAAAAATTAAGAGACCACTGCAAAATGATCAGTTTCTCTGGTTTTACAGGTATGTTTATAGGTATGTGTTTGGGTAAAATGAAAATGTTTGTTTTATTCTATATACTACTGACAACATGTCTCCCAAATTCAAAATAAAATTTTTGTCATTTAGAGCATTTATTTGCAGAAAATGACAACTGGTCAAAATAACAAAAAAGATGCCGTGTTGTCAGACCTCTAATATAATTTTTTATTTTTTATTTCACCTTTATTTAACTAGGAAAGTCAGTTACGAACACCTTGTTATTTACAATGACGGCCTAATGCTTTCCTGTTGGTGCTGTGGACGTGTGTGCCTGTCTGCTGTTAGTGTTTAGTGATGCTGTTAACAGTGGTGATAATGTTAGCGCTGGCTGGGATGTCTGGTTGCTGTAGTAGGATGTGTTGGGTCTATGTGGATGTACCAGCTGTATGAGAGGCCAGGCAGCAGTGCAGCGCATGCTGTGTCTGGACGTGTGTTAACGCTACAGCAGGCTGGCAGGGAGCCTCTGACACCCAAAGCGGTGCCGTCTCACGCCTGGCTGACTGCATGATAAGAGAGAGAATAGTGGAGGAGAGGGCGAATGACAACGATAGAGAGTGAGTGTGTCTGCAGGGTCTGTGTGTGTGTGTGAGCGAGAGAGATAAAGATAGTGTGTGAGTGTCTGGGCTCTCAGCTGGCGATGGAAGTCTGTGTTAGAATATTCACATTGCATCCCTTCTTATGTAACATTGAAACACGAACAGAGGGACAGCATGTGGCACACACACACACACACACACACACACACACACACACACACACACACACACACACACACACACACACACACACACACACACACACACACACACACACACACACACACACATACATCTTTTAAATTAATAGTATTTATTATTATGTTCTCATCAGAAACACACAATTTCCCACACAGTCAACAATCCAACACACCTTTGTGTGTGTTGTCCTCCTCTGTTTCAGGGGTCATTAGCTGAGCTGCAGCAGGGCTCATCAGGTATAATGAGGTGCTAATTTACACTAATGTCCTGTCAAACCAAGTGAGAGTTTTCCTGCGAGAATATACCATCAAAGAAAGGGAGAGAGAGGTGGAGAGTGTTAGAGAAAGAGAAGTAGAGAGAGGTAGAGAGAGGTAGAGAGAGAGAGTATTTGTCTTTGCTCAGGTTATTAGTTCAGAGCTTGCCCTCACCGTGTGTTTGAGGGTAAATTGACATGTGTGTTTCTGTATGTGTTTCTCTATGAGCAAAGAACAGCAGGGGCAGGAACTCAAATGATATGACAGTTTGTTCTTGTCTGTCCCTGCTGCTGTATATTACTACCATACATATTTCATCCTCTCGTCTAAATAAACTTCCCACTCACAGGTTTAGTTTATTTTCCCTTGCTCTAACTGTACAAACACTTCCTCACATGGCGTTTATGTATCCCAGTTATCCACAGTTTTCAATAACTATGCTATGTATACTACGTTATGTGCTACATTGTCGGTAGCACATATCTATCACTGTGTTGTGCCTTTAACGGTGAAACAAGCAGACTTCCAGAACATGTACTACTTGCAGATATATGTAGCAAACCATCTAATGAATTTCATATTTCATAGCCTATAGTCACTGATAAGATGTAACAAACCCATCCATAGTGGTTTTCATATTTCATAGCCTATAGTCATTGATAAGATGTAACAAACCCATCCATAGTGGTTTTCATATTTCATAGCCTATAGTCACTGATAAGATGTAACAAACCCATCCATAGTGGTTTTCATATTTCATACATTATTCAGCCCTGCCTCTCTGTCTCCTCAGAAGACCACAGTACTACAGAGAGTCTCTGCTGTCTTCACTGCCTTTAATTACAACCTGCTTTACAAAGGTTCATAGAAATGGGTTCTATCTTTAGTGTGTGTGTTTAAGTGTTTGTGTGTTAGGTGTATTTGGGTAAGTGTTTGTGTGTGTTAGGTGTATTTGGGTACGTGTTTGTGTGTGTTAGGTGTATTTGGGTACGTGTTTGTGTGCACCACCAGGTAAAGTGCTCTCTGACATTGAGTGGTGGTTGTTTGACATGCTGGCTCAGCTTCAAGACTGTCTTTCTGTCATTACCACGGTCAGCAGTGTATGACTCCTAGTTACTCCCTGTGAGGATTCATTTTAGTTTTGTATTCACTCCGTCTCATTCCCCCTTCACCTTGACCTTTTTGTTTTGACTGTTTTTGTACCTCCACCTCTCCACCTCCCTTTTCTTTACCCCTGTGCCACCTTCTCATTTGTTGTCACTCCTTTTGTTCCCCTTCTCTCTCTAGGGATGCACCGAAATGACATTTTTGGCCGATACCGATATCCGATATTTTCCTTGCAAATAAAAAACCGTTACCACTAACCGATATTTAAAATCTTTGCGGCCTTTTAAGCATTCTAGTACAGTTAAATAGTTAACACACACACACATGGATGCAGCGGGGTAAGTCACTGCATCTCAGTGCAAGAGGTGTCACTACAGTCCCTGGTTCGAATCCAGACTGTATCACATCCGGCCGTGATTGGGAGTCCCATAGGGCGGCACACAATTGGCCCAGCGTCGTCCAGGTTTGGCCGTCTTTGTAAATAAGAATTAGTTCTTAACTGACTTTCCTACTTAAATAAAGGTCACACACACACACACACACACACACCATACACACACACCATAGACACAATGACCAAAAAGTTATTTTGTTGGCATTTACGTATGTCCCCATTACCAGTAAAACATAATCAAAACCTATTTCTTTCACTTGCTGTGCTGTTTCATTGTTAATTTGTTCAGTCTCAACCAGGATTTCATCATACATGTCAAGCAGTGAAGTTTCAGCTGTCTGTCCGATGCCTCGCTTCCTCGGTGCGCACTGTCACTGTGTCCGTTTCCATCTTGTCCAGCTGTGTCTGTAACATTTCACATAAACCCTGTTTCTTGTCTGCATCGAAGTAGCGGTCCTTGTACCTAGCATCGAGATTGATGGCGACACAGTAAAGAGGCTCAGAGACAATGCCACCGAATTGCTTGTTCACAGCCTCGAGTAGTTTTGTAAGTTTTAACCCCCCCGGTCTGTCGGCAGTTTTGTTGAGCAGGCGTTTCAATGCCATGACAGAGGGTATCACGTCTGCTGCAGACAGTTGATTAGCGTTTTTCTCCAGTCAAGTTCAAATGGCGCTAGGAGGGTGTTCATGTTTCAAATATGTTCTCAAATGCCATTGAAATGGCAGCAGCGGTATGAGAACCAGTATGAGAACCAGCACATTCTTGAGCATGCAATACGGCTTTCCTCAGTACGAAATCCTCGTCGACCCATTGTGCTGTCAGACTCAGCATGCTCATGGGGCAGACATCGCTGTTCCAAATGTCAGTCGGGAAGCTAATAGCAGTGAGCTCATAGATGTACGTTTCAACAATACTGTGTAACTCCGGTAGGGCAGCATCTGAAAAATAGTGCCTACTTGGTAGTGTGTACCGGGGCTCGAGGTGCTCAACCAGTCAGCGAAAGCCAACATCATCCACAACAGAGAAGGGTTGATTGTCAAGGGTATTGAATTCCTTTATCTTGGCGTTAATGGATTTTGCCTTTGAGTTGTCTCGCTGAAATGTTCATACTCTTTCAAATGACTGCTGGACTTGAACTTGTTTAGTTGTTGGAAGAGTTTGCTTAGTATTTTTCTGCTTTTGTAGCGCTGTATTTCTCGTGGCGTCATTACGTCATCTACCTACGTTATATAGGTATGCACGTCAGCGTTAACATCGGTTTTGCACATCGGCGTTAAATTAGACATCGTGCCGATGTTGGCATCTTTAGCTAATGTCGTCCGATTCCGATATGTTCACCGATATATTGTGCATCCTTCTCTCTCTCTCTCTCTCTCCCATACCCCTTCTCTCTCCTATATCCCTCTCTCTCCCGTGCCCCTTCTCTCTCTCTCTCTCTCTCTCTCCCATACCCCTTCTCTCTCCTATATCCCTCTCTCTCCCGTGCCCCTTCTCTCTCTCTCTCTCTCTCCCATACCCCTTCTCTCTCCTATATTCAATTCAATTCAATTCAAGGGGCTTTATTGGCATGGGAAACATGTGTTAACATTGCCAAAGCAAGTGAGGTAGATAATATACAAAAGTTAAATGAACAATAAAAATTAACAGTAAACATTACACATACAGAAGTTTCAAAACAATAAAGACATCACAAATGTCATATTGTATATATACAGTGTTGTAACAATGTACAAATGGTTAAAGTACACAAGGGGAAATAAATAAGCATAAATATGGGTTGTATTTACAATGGTGTTTGTTCTTCACTGGTTGCCCTTTTCTTGTGGCAACAGGTCACAAATCTTGCTGCTGTGATGGCACACTGTGGAATTTCACCCAGTAGATATGGGAGTTTATCAAAATTGGATTTGTTTTCGAATTCTTTGTAGGTCTGTGTGATCTGAGGGAAATATGTGTCTCTAATATGGTCATACATTTGGCAGGAGGTTAGGAAGTGCAGCTCAGTTTCCACCTCATTTTGTGAGCAGTGAGCACATAGCCTGTCTTCTCTTGAGAGCCATGTCTGCCTACGGCGGCCTTTCTCAATAGCAAGGCTATGCTCACTGAGTCTGTACATAGTCAAAGCTTTCCTTAAGTTTGGGTCAGTCACAGTGGTCAGGTATTCTGCCACTGTGTACTCTCTGTTTAGTGCCAAATAGCATTCTAGTTTGCTCTGTTTTTTTGTTAATTCTTTCCAATGTGTCAAGTAATTATCTTTTTGTTTTCTCATGATTTGGTTGGGTCTAATTGTGCTGTTGTCCTGGGGCTCTGTGGGGTGTGTTTGTGTTTGTGAACAGAGCCCTAGGACCAGCTTGCTTAGGGGACTCTTCTCCAGGTTCATCTCTCTGTAGGTGATGGCTTTGTTATGGAAGGTTTGGGAATCGCTTCCTTTTAGGTGGTTGTAGAATTTAACGGCTCTTTTCTGGATTTTGATAATTAGTGGGTATCGGCCTAATTCTGCTCTGCATGCATTATTTGGTGTTCTACGTTGTACACGGAGGATATTTTTGCAGAATTCTGCATGCAGAGTCTCAATTTGGTGTTTGTCCCATTTTGTGAAGTCTTGGTTGGTGAGCGGACCCCAGACCTCACAACCATAAAGGGCGATGGGCTCTATGACTGATTCAAGTATTTTTAGCCAGATCCTAATTGGTATGTTGAAATTTATGTTCCTTTTGATGGCATAGAATGCCCTTCTTGCCTTGTCTCTCAGATCGTTCACAGCTTTGTGGAAGTTACCTGTGGCGCTGATGTTTAGGCCGAGGTATGTATAGTTTTTTGTGTGCTCTAGGGCAACAGTGTCTAGATGGAATTTGTATTTGTGGTCCTGGCGACTGGACCTTTTTTGGAACACCATTATTTTGGTCTTATTGAGATTTACTGTCAGGGCCCAGGTCTGGCAGAATCTGTGCAGAAGATCTAGGTGCTGCTGTAGGCCCTCCTTGGTTGGTGACAGAAGCACCAGATCATCAGCAAACAGTAGACATTTGACTTCGGATTCTAGTAGGGTGAGACCGGGTGCTGCAGACTGTTCTAGTGCCCGCGCCAATTCGTTGATATTTATGTTGAAGAGGGTGGGGCTTAAGCTGCATCCCTGTCTCACCCCACGACCCTGTGTGAAGAAATGTGTGTGTTTTTTGCCAATTTTAACCGCACACTTGTTGTTTGTGTACATGGACTTTATAATGTCGTATGTTTTACCCCCAACACCACTTTCCATCAATTTGTACAGCAGACCCTCATGCCAAATTGAGTCGAAGGCTTTTTTGAAATCAACAAAGCATGAGAAGACTTTGCCTTTGTTTTGGTTTGTTTGGTTGTCAATTAGGGTGTGTAGGGTGAATACATGGTCTGTTGTACGGTAATTTGGTAAAAAGCCAATTTGACATTTGCTCAGTACATTGTTTTCATTGAGGAAATGTACGAGTCTGCTGTTAATGATAATGCAGAGGATTTTCCCAAGGTTGCTGTTGACGCATATTCCACGGTAGTTATTGGGGTCAAATTTGTCTCCACTTTTGTGGATTGGGGTGATCAGTCCTTGGTTCCAAATATTGGGGAAGATGCCAGAGCTAAGGACGATGTTAAAGAGTTTTAGTATAGCCAATTGGAATTTGTTGTCTGTATATTTGATCATTTCATTAAGGATACCATCAACACCACAGGCTTTTTTGGGTTGGAGGGTTTTTATTTTGTCCTGTAACTCATTCAAGGTAATTGGAGAATCCAGTGGGTTCTGGTAGTCTTTAATAGTTGATTCTAGGATTTGTATTTGATCATGTATATGTTTTTGCTCTTTATTCTTTGTTATAGAGCCAAAAAGATTGGAGAAGTGGTTTACCCATACATCTCCATTTTGGATAGATAATTCTTCGTGTTGTTGTTTGTTTAGTGTTTTCCAATTTTCCCAGAATTGGTTAGAGTCTATGGATTCTTCAATTACATTGAGCTGATTTCTGACGTGCTGTTCCTTCTTTTTCCGTAGTGTATTTCTGTATTGTTTTAGTGATTCACCATAGTGAAGGCGTAGACTCAGGTTTTCCGGGTCTCTATGTTTTTGGTTGGACAGGTTTCTCAATTTCTTTCTTAGGTTTTTACATTCTTCATCAAACCATTTGTCATTGTTGTTCATTTTCTTCGGTTTTCTATTTGAGATTTTTAGATTTGATAGGGAAGCTGAGAGGTCAAATATACTGTTAAGATTTTCTACTGCCAAGTTTACACCTTCACTATTGCAGTGGAACGTTTTACCCAGGAAATTGTCTAAAAGGGATTGAATTTGTTGTTGCCTAATTGTTTTTTGGTAGGTTTCCAAACTGCATTCCTTCCATCTATAGCATTTCTTAATGTTACTCAGTTCCTTTGGCTTTGATGCCTCATGATTGTGTATTGCTCTGTTCAAGTAGACTGTGATTTTGCTGTGGTCTGATAGGGATGTCAGTGGGCTGACTGTGAACGCTCTGAGAGACTCTGGGTTGAGGTCAGTGATAGAGTAGTCTACAGTGCTACTGCCAAGAGATGAGCTATAGTTGTACCTACCATAGGAGTCCCCTCGAAGCCTACCATTGACTATGTACATACCCAGCGTGCGACAGAGCTGCAGGAGTTGTGACCCGTTTTTGTTGGTTATCCCTCTCTCTCCCGTGCCCCTTCTCTCTCTCTCTCTCCCATACCCCTTCTCTCTCCTATATCCCTCTCTCTCCCATACCCCTTCTCTCTCCTGCTGATCATTTTTACTTCTTTACCGTTTGTATGAAACAGTATCATATATTTTCTGAATTTTCTCCATATTGTGTAACTTTCCCTGTATTCCACTAGCCCACTTTAGCTGCCATAGGCCTTACGCTGACTCTGTGAGGATATGTAGGCTTTAGGTCAGAGGTCAAAAGTCACTATGTAAAGAGAAACAGCCATATCCATCTATCCCTGCCTCAGGCCTGAGAACATCATGGCTGTGTAGGGTGAGCCGTAATAGCTACCCCACTGCCAGCAGTTTCTCCTCCTACACTACAGAGTATAATGGATCCATCCCCAGCTCTCAGACAGCGGCTCAGTTATGGGGACCCGTTTAATACTCTTAATGTAATCAAATTCATTCAATTACAAAGCCCCAAACACTTCACTGTGTGCATTAATATAGATGAAGGTTTGCAAACACAGCACTGCGGCCAGCTGTGGTGAAATGACTCATTTTCAGTTGTTCTGTTTTAGCAAAGAAGAATAAATGTTTGTGAATGTTCTCTTGGCTTTATTTGAATGGTTGCTGTTTTCATTAGTCTGTTTTGAAAGCTCCGTACTTATTTAAATGTGTATTCATTCCTCTATTTTGACTGTCAAGTTTGTGTGTGTACGTCTGTGTCTAGCTGTGCTTGGATACATGCTGGGTTATTGGTCTGTGTCTAGCTGTGTTTGGATACATGCTGGGTTATTGGTCTGTGTCTAGCTGTGCTTGGATACATGCTGGGTTATTGGTCTGTGTCTAGCTGTGCTTGGATACATGCTGGGTTATTGGTCTGTGTCTAGCTGTGCTTGGATACATGCTGGGTTATTGGTCTGTGTCTAGCTGTGCTTGGATACATGCTGGGTTATTGGTCTGTGTCTAGCTGTGTTTGGATACATGCTGGGTTATTGGTCTGTGTCTAGCTGTGCTTGGATACATGCTGGGTTATTGGTCTGTGTCTAGCTGTGCTTGGATACATGCTGGGTTATTGGTCTGTGTCTAGCTGTGCTTGGATACATGCTGGGTTATTGTTCAGTGTCTAGCTGTGCTTGGATACATGCTGGGTTATTGTTCAGTGTCTAGCTGTGCTTGGATACATGCTGGGTTATTGGTCTGTGTCTAGCTGTGCTTGGATACATGCTGGGTTATTGTTCAGTGTCTAGCTGTGCTTGGATACATGCTGGGTTATTGGTCTGTCTAGCTGTGCTTGGATACATGCTGGGTTATTGTTCAGTGTCTAGCTGTGCTTGGATACATGCTGGGTTATTGGTCTGTGTCTAGCTGTGCTTGGATACATGCTGGGTTATTGGTCTGTGTCTAGCTGTGTTTGGATACATGCTGGGTTATTGGTCTGTGTCTAGCTGTGCTTGGATACATGCTGGGTTATTGGTCTGTGTCTAGCTGTGTTTGGATACATGCTGGGTTATTGGTCTGTGTCTAGCTGTGTTTGGATACATGCTGGGTTATTGGTCTGTGTCTAGCTGTGTTTGGATACATGCTGGGTTATTGGTCTGTGTCTAGCTGTGTTTGGATACATGCTGGGTTATTGGTCTGTGTCTAGCTGTGTTTGGATACATGCTGGGTTATTGGTCTGTGTCTAGCTGTGCTTGGATACATGCTGGGTTATTGGTCTGTGTTTAGCTGTGTTTGGATACATGCTGGGTTATTGGTCTGTGTCTAGCTGTGCTTGGATACATGCTGGGTTATTGGTCTGTGTCTAGCTGTGCTTGGATACATGCTGGGTTATTGTTCAGTGTCTAGCTGTGCTTGGATACATGCTGGGTTATTGGTCTGTCTAGCTGTGCTTGGATACATGCTGGGTTATTGTTCAGTGTCTAGCTATGCTTGGATACATGCTGGGTTATTGGTCTGTGTCTAGCTGTGCTTGGATACATGCTGGGTTATTGGTCTGTGTCTAGCTGTGCTTGGATACATGCTGGGTTATTGGTCTGTGTCTAGCTGTGCTTGGATACATGCTGGGTTATTGGTCTGTGTCTAGCTGTGCTTGGATACATGCTGGGTTATTGGTCTGTGTCTAGCTGTGCTTGGATACATGCTGGGTTATTGTTCAGTGTCTAGCTGTGCTTGGATACATGCTGGGTTATTGGTCTGTGTCTAGCTGTGCTTGGATACATGCTGGGTTATTGGTCTGTGTCTAGCTGTGCTTGGATACATGCTGGGTTATTGGTCTGTGTCTAGCTGTGCTTGGATACATGCTGGGTTATTGGTCTGTGTCTAGCTGTGCTTGGATACATGCTGGGTTATTGGTCTGTGTCTAGCTGTGCTTGGATACATGCTGGGTTATTGTTCAGTGTCTAGCTGTGCTTGGATACATGCTGGGTTATTGGTCTGTCTAGCTGTGCTTGGATACATGCTGGGTTATTGTTCAGTGTCTAGCTGTGCTTGGATACATGCTGGGTTATTGGTCTGTGTCTAGCTGTGCTTGGATACATGCTGGGTTATTGGTCTGTGTCTAGCTGTGTTTGGATACATGCTGGGTTATTGGTCTGTGTCTAGCTGTGCTTGGATACATGCTGGGTTATTGGTCTGTGTCTAGCTGTGTTTGGATACATGCTGGGTTATTGGTCTGTGTCTAGCTGTGTTTGGATACATGCTGGGTTATTGGTCTGTGTCTAGCTGTGTTTGGATACATGCTGGGTTATTGGTCTGTGTCTAGCTGTGTTTGGATACATGCTGGGTTATTGGTCTGTGTCTAGCTGTGTTTGGATACATGCTGGGTTATTGGTCTGTGTCTAGCTGTGCTTGGATACATGCTGGGTTATTGGTCTGTGTTTAGCTGTGTTTGGATACATGCTGGGTTATTGGTCTGTGTCTAGCTGTGCTTGGATACATGCTGGGTTATTGGTCTGTGTCTAGCTGTGCTTGGATACATGCTGGGTTATTGTTCAGTGTCTAGCTGTGCTTGGATACATGCTGGGTTATTGGTCTGTGTCTAGCTGTGCTTGGATACATGCTGGGTTATTGTTCAGTGTCTAGCTATGCTTGGATACATGCTGGGTTATTGGTCTGTGTCTAGCTGTGCTTGGATACATGCTGGGTTATTGGTCTGTGTCTAGCTGTGCTTGGATACATGCTGGGTTATTGGTCTGTGTCTAGCTGTGCTTGGATACATGCTGGGTTATTGGTCTGTGTCTAGCTGTGCTTGGATACATGCTGGGTTATTGGTCTGTGTCTAGCTGTGCTTGGATACATGCTGGGTTATTGTTCAGTGTCTAGCTGTGCTTGGATACATGCTGGGTTATTGGTCTGTGTCTAGCTGTGCTTGGATACATGCTGGGTTATTGGTCTGTGTCTAGCTGTGCTTGGATACATGCTGGGTTATTGGTCTGTGTCTAGCTGTGCTTGGATACATGCTGGGTTATTGGTCTGTGTCTAGCTGTGCTTGGATACATGCTGGGTTATTGGTCTGTGTCTAGCTGTGTTTGGATACATGCTGGGTTATTGGTCTGTGTCTAGCTGTGTTTGGATACATGCTGGGTTATTGGTCTGTGTCTAGCTGTGTTTGGATACATGCTGGGTTATTGGTCTGTGTCTAGCTGTGTTTGGATACATGCTGGGTTATTGGTCTGTGTCTAGCTGTGCTTGGATACATGCTGGGTTATTGGTCTGTGTCTAGCTGTGTTTGGATACATGCTGGGTTATTGGTCTGTGTCTAGCTGTGTTTGGATACATGCTGGGTTATTGGTCTGTGTCTAGCTGTGTTTGGATACATGCTGGGTTATTGGTCTGTGTCTAGCTGTGTTTGGATACATGCTGGGTTATTGGTCTGTGTCTAGCTGTGCTTGGATACATGCTGGGTTATTGGTCTGTGTCTAGCTGTGCTTGGATACATGCTGGGTTATTGGTCTGTGTCTAGCTGTGTTTGGATACATGCTGGGTTATTGGTCTGTGTCTAGCTGTGTTTGGATACATGCTGGGTTATTGGTCTGTGTCTAGCTGTGTTTGGATACATGCTGGGTTATTGGTCTGTGTCTAGCTGTGTTTGGATACATGCTGGGTTATTGGTCTGTGTCTAGCTGTGTTTGGATACATGCTGGGTTATTGGTCTGTGTCTAGCTGTGTTTGGATACATGCTGGGTTATTGGTCTGTGTCTAGCTGTGTTTGGATACATGCTGGGTTATTGGTCTGTGTCTAGCTGTGTTTGGATACATGCTGGGTTATTGGTCTGTGTCTAGCTGTGTTTGGATACATGCTGGGTTATTGGTCTGTGTCTAGCTGTGTTTGGATACATGCTGGGTTATTGGTCTGTGTCTAGCTGTGTTTGGATACATGCTGGGTTATTGGTCTGTGTCTAGCTGTGCTTGGATACATGCTGGGTTATTGGTCTGTGTCTAGCTGTGCTTGGATACATGCTGGGTTATTGGTCTATGTCTAGCTGTGTTTGGATACATGCTGGGTTATTGGTCTGTGTCTAGCTGTGTTTGGATACATGCTGGGTTATTGGTCTGTGTCTAGCTGTGTTTGGATACATGCTGGGTTATTGGTCTGTGTCTAGCTGTGCTTGGATACATGCTGGGTTATTGGTCTGTGTCTAGCTGTGCTTGGATACATGCTGGGTTATTGGTCTGTGTCTAGCTGTGTTTGGATACATGCTGGGTTATTGGTCTGTGTCTAGCTGTGCTTGGATACATGCTGGGTTATTGGTCTGTGTCTAGCTGTGCTTGGATACATGCTGGGTTATTGGTCTGTGTCTAGCTGTGTTTGGATACATGCTGGGTTATTGGTCTGTGTCTAGCTGTGCTTGGATACATGCTGGGTTATTGGTCTGTGTTTAGCTGTGCTTGGATACATGCTGGGTTATTGGTCTGTGTCTAGCTGTGTTTGGATACATGCTGGGTTATTGTTCAGTGTCTAGCTGTGCTTGGATACATGCTGGGTTATTGTTCAGTGTCTAGCTGTGCTTGGATACATGCTGGGTTATTGGTCTGTGTCTAGCTGTGTTTGGATACATGCTGGGTTATTGGTCTGTGTCTAGCTGTGCTTGGATACATGCTGGGTTATTGTTCTGTGTCTAGCTGTGCTTGGATACATGCTGGGTTATTGGTCTGTGTCTAGCTGTGTTTGGATACATGCTGGGTTATTGTTCAGTGTCTAGCTGTGCTTGGATACATGCTGGGTTATTGGTCTGTGTCTAGCTGTGCTTGGATACATGCTGGGTTATTGTTCAGTGTCTAGCTGTGCTTGGATACATGCTGGGTTATTGGTCTGTCTAGCTGTGCTTGGATACATGCTGGGTTATTGTTCAGTGTCTAGCTGTGCTTGGATACATGCTGGGTTATTGGTCTGTGTCTAGCTGTGCTTGGATACATGCTGGGTTATTGGTCTGTGTCTAGCTGTGTTTGGATACATGCTGGGTTATTGGTCTGTGTCTAGCTGTGCTTGGATACATGCTGGGTTATTGGTCTGTGTCTAGCTGTGTTTGGATACATGCTGGGTTATTGGTCTCTGTCTAGCTGTGTTTGGATACATGCTGGGTTATTGGTCTGTGTCTAGCTGTGTTTGGATACATGCTGGGTTATTTGTCTGTGTCTAGCTGTGTTTGGATACATGCTGGGTTATTGGTCTGTGTCTAGCTGTGCTTGGATACATGCTGGGTTATTGGTCTGTGTCTAGCTGTGTTTGGATACATGCTGGATTATTGGTCTGTGTCTAGCTGTGCTTGGATACATGCTGGGTTATTGGTCTGTGTCTAGCTGTGTTTGGATACATGCTGGGTTATTGGTCTGTGTCTAGCTGTGTTTGGATACATGCTGGGTTATTGGTCTGTGTCTAGCTGTGTTTGGATACATGTTGGGTTATTGGTCTGTGTCTAGCTGTGTTTGGATACATGCTGGGTTATTGGTCTGTGTCTAGCTGTGTTTGGATACATGCTGGGTTATTGGTCTGTGTCTAGCTGTGCTTGGATACATGCTGGGTTATTGGTCTGTGTTTAGCTGTGTTTGGATACATGCTGGGTTATTGGTCTGTGTCTAGCTGTGTTTGGATACATGCTGGGTTATTGGTCTGTGTCTAGCTGTGCTTGGATACATGCTGGGTTATTGTTCAGTGTCTAGCTGTGCTTGGATACATGCTGGGTTATTGGTCTGTGTCTAGCTGTGCTTGGATACATGCTGGGTTATTGTTCAGTGTCTAGCTATGCTTGGATACATGCTGGGTTATTGGTCTGTGTCTAGCTGTGCTTGGATACATGCTGGGTTATTGGTCTGTGTCTAGCTGTGCTTGGATACATGCTGGGTTATTGGTCTGTGTCTAGCTGTGCTTGGATACATGCTGGGTTATTGGTCTGTGTCTAGCTGTGCTTGGATACATGCTGGGTTATTGGTCTGTGTCTAGCTGTGCTTGGATACATGCTGGGTTATTGTTCAGTGTCTAGCTGTGCTTGGATACATGCTGGGTTATTGGTCTGTGTCTAGCTGTGCTTGGATACATGCTGGGTTATTGGTCTGTGTCTAGCTGTGCTTGGATACATGCTGGGTTATTGGTCTGTGTCTAGCTGTGCTTGGATACATGCTGGGTTATTGGTCTGTGTCTAGCTGTGCTTGGATACATGCTGGGTTATTGGTCTGTGTCTAGCTGTGCTTGGATACATGCTGGGTTATTGGTCTGTGTCTAGCTGTGTTTGGATACATGCTGGGTTATTGGTCTGTGTCTAGCTGTGTTTGGATACATGCTGGGTTATTGGTCTGTGTCTAGCTGTGTTTGGATACATGCTGGGTTATTGGTCTGTGTCTAGCTGTGTTTGGATACATGCTGGGTTATTGGTCTGTGTCTAGCTGTGCTTGGATACATGCTGGGTTATTGGTCTGTGTCTAGCTGTGTTTGGATACATGCTGGGTTATTGGTCTGTGTCTAGCTGTGTTTGGATACATGCTGGGTTATTGGTCTGTGTCTAGCTGTGTTTGGATACATGCTGGGTTATTGGTCTGTGTCTAGCTGTGTTTGGATACATGCTGGGTTATTGGTCTGTGTCTAGCTGTGTTTGGATACATGCTGGGTTATTGGTCTGTGTCTAGCTGTGTTTGGATACATGCTGGGTTATTGGTCTGTGTCTAGCTGTGTTTGGATACATGCTGGGTTATTGGTCTGTGTCTAGCTGTGTTTGGATACATGCTGGGTTATTGGTCTGTGTCTAGCTGTGTTTGGATACATGCTGGGTTATTGGTCTGTGTCTAGCTGTGTTTGGATACATGCTGGGTTATTGGTCTGTGTCTAGCTGTGTTTGGATACATGCTGGGTTATTGGTCTGTGTCTAGCTGTGTTTGGATACATGCTGGGTTATTGGTCTGTGTCTAGCTGTGTTTGGATACATGCTGGGTTATTGGTCTGTGTCTAGCTGTGTTTGGATACATGCTGGGTTATTGGTCTGTGTCTAGCTGTGCTTGGATACATGCTGGGTTATTGGTCTGTGTCTAGCTGTGTTTGGATACATGCTGGGTTATTGGTCTGTGTCTAGCTGTGTTTGGATACATGCTGGGTTATTGGTCTGTGTCTAGCTGTGTTTGGATACATGCTGGGTTATTGGTCTGTGTCTAGCTGTGTTTGGATACATGCTGGGTTATTGGTCTGTGTCTAGCTGTGTTTGGATACATGCTGGGTTATTGGTCTGTGTCTAGCTGTGCTTGGATACATGCTGGGTTATTGGTCTGTGTTTAGCTGTGTTTGGATACATGCTGGGTTATTGGTCTGTGTCTAGCTGTGCTTGGATACATGCTGGGTTATTGGTCTGTGTCTAGCTGTGCTTGGATACATGCTGGGTTATTGTTCAGTGTCTAGCTGTGCTTGGATACATGCTGGGTTATTGGTCTGTCTAGCTGTGCTTGGATACATGCTGGGTTATTGTTCAGTGTCTAGCTATGCTTGGATACATGCTGGGTTATTGGTCTGTGTCTAGCTGTGCTTGGATACATGCTGGGTTATTGGTCTGTGTCTAGCTGTGCTTGGATACATGCTGGGTTATTGGTCTGTGTCTAGCTGTGCTTGGATACATGCTGGGTTATTGGTCTGTGTCTAGCTGTGCTTGGATACATGCTGGGTTATTGGTCTGTGTCTAGCTGTGCTTGGATACATGCTGGGTTATTGTTCAGTGTCTAGCTGTGCTTGGATACATGCTGGGTTATTGGTCTGTGTCTAGCTGTGCTTGGATACATGCTGGGTTATTGGTCTGTGTCTAGCTGTGCTTGGATACATGCTGGGTTATTGGTCTGTGTCTAGCTGTGCTTGGATACATGCTGGGTTATTGGTCTGTGTCTAGCTGTGCTTGGATACATGCTGGGTTATTGGTCTGTGTCTAGCTGTGCTTGGATACATGCTGGGTTATTGTTCAGTGTCTAGCTGTGCTTGGATACATGCTGGGTTATTGGTCTGTCTAGCTGTGCTTGGATACATGCTGGGTTATTGTTCAGTGTCTAGCTGTGCTTGGATACATGCTGGGTTATTGGTCTGTGTCTAGCTGTGCTTGGATACATGCTGGGTTATTGGTCTGTGTCTAGCTGTGTTTGGATACATGCTGGGTTATTGGTCTGTGTCTAGCTGTGCTTGGATACATGCTGGGTTATTGGTCTGTGTCTAGCTGTGTTTGGATACATGCTGGGTTATTGGTCTGTGTCTAGCTGTGTTTGGATACATGCTGGGTTATTGGTCTGTGTCTAGCTGTGTTTGGATACATGCTGGGTTATTGGTCTGTGTCTAGCTGTGTTTGGATACATGCTGGGTTATTGGTCTGTGTCTAGCTGTGTTTGGATACATGCTGGGTTATTGGTCTGTGTCTAGCTGTGCTTGGATACATGCTGGGTTATTGGTCTGTGTTTAGCTGTGTTTGGATACATGCTGGGTTATTGGTCTGTGTCTAGCTGTGCTTGGATACATGCTGGGTTATTGGTCTGTGTCTAGCTGTGCTTGGATACATGCTGGGTTATTGTTCAGTGTCTAGCTGTGCTTGGATACATGCTGGGTTATTGGTCTGTGTCTAGCTGTGCTTGGATACATGCTGGGTTATTGTTCAGTGTCTAGCTATGCTTGGATACATGCTGGGTTATTGGTCTGTGTCTAGCTGTGCTTGGATACATGCTGGGTTATTGGTCTGTGTCTAGCTGTGCTTGGATACATGCTGGGTTATTGGTCTGTGTCTAGCTGTGCTTGGATACATGCTGGGTTATTGGTCTGTGTCTAGCTGTGCTTGGATACATGCTGGGTTATTGGTCTGTGTCTAGCTGTGCTTGGATACATGCTGGGTTATTGTTCAGTGTCTAGCTGTGCTTGGATACATGCTGGGTTATTGGTCTGTGTCTAGCTGTGCTTGGATACATGCTGGGTTATTGGTCTGTGTCTAGCTGTGCTTGGATACATGCTGGGTTATTGGTCTGTGTCTAGCTGTGCTTGGATACATGCTGGGTTATTGGTCTGTGTCTAGCTGTGCTTGGATACATGCTGGGTTATTGGTCTGTGTCTAGCTGTGTTTGGATACATGCTGGGTTATTGGTCTGTGTCTAGCTGTGTTTGGATACATGCTGGGTTATTGGTCTGTGTCTAGCTGTGTTTGGATACATGCTGGGTTATTGGTCTGTGTCTAGCTGTGTTTGGATACATGCTGGGTTATTGGTCTGTGTCTAGCTGTGCTTGGATACATGCTGGGTTATTGGTCTGTGTCTAGCTGTGTTTGGATACATGCTGGGTTATTGGTCTGTGTCTAGCTGTGTTTGGATACATGCTGGGTTATTGGTCTGTGTCTAGCTGTGTTTGGATACATGCTGGGTTATTGGTCTGTGTCTAGCTGTGTTTGGATACATGCTGGGTTATTGGTCTGTGTCTAGCTGTGCTTGGATACATGCTGGGTTATTGGTCTGTGTCTAGCTGTGCTTGGATACATGCTGGGTTATTGGTCTGTGTCTAGCTGTGTTTGGATACATGCTGGGTTATTGGTCTGTGTCTAGCTGTGTTTGGATACATGCTGGGTTATTGGTCTGTGTCTAGCTGTGTTTGGATACATGCTGGGTTATTGGTCTGTGTCTAGCTGTGTTTGGATACATGCTGGGTTATTGGTCTGTGTCTAGCTGTGTTTGGATACATGCTGGGTTATTGGTCTGTGTCTAGCTGTGTTTGGATACATGCTGGGTTATTGGTCTGTGTCTAGCTGTGTTTGGATACATGCTGGGTTATTGGTCTGTGTCTAGCTGTGTTTGGATACATGCTGGGTTATTGGTCTGTGTCTAGCTGTGTTTGGATACATGCTGGGTTATTGGTCTGTGTCTAGCTGTGTTTGGATACATGCTGGGTTATTGGTCTGTGTCTAGCTGTGTTTGGATACATGCTGGGTTATTGGTCTGTGTCTAGCTGTGCTTGGATACATGCTGGGTTATTGGTCTGTGTCTAGCTGTGCTTGGATACATGCTGGGTTATTGGTCTATGTCTAGCTGTGTTTGGATACATGCTGGGTTATTGGTCTGTGTCTAGCTGTGTTTGGATACATGCTGGGTTATTGGTCTGTGTCTAGCTGTGTTTGGATACATGCTGGGTTATTGGTCTGTGTCTAGCTGTGCTTGGATACATGCTGGGTTATTGGTCTGTGTCTAGCTGTGCTTGGATACATGCTGGGTTATTGGTCTGTGTCTAGCTGTGTTTGGATACATGCTGGGTTATTGGTCTGTGTCTAGCTGTGCTTGGATACATGCTGGGTTATTGGTCTGTGTCTAGCTGTGCTTGGATACATGCTGGGTTATTGGTCTGTGTCTAGCTGTGTTTGGATACATGCTGGGTTATTGGTCTGTGTCTAGCTGTGCTTGGATACATGCTGGGTTATTGGTCTGTGTTTAGCTGTGCTTGGATACATGCTGGGTTATTGGTCTGTGTCTAGCTGTGTTTGGATACATGCTGGGTTATTGTTCAGTGTCTAGCTGTGCTTGGATACATGCTGGGTTATTGTTCAGTGTCTAGCTGTGCTTGGATACATGCTGGGTTATTGGTCTGTGTCTAGCTGTGTTTGGATACATGCTGGGTTATTGGTCTGTGTCTAGCTGTGTTTGGATACATGCTGGGTTATTGGTCTGTGTCTAGCTGTGCTTGGATACATGCTGGGTTATTGGTCTGTGTCTAGCTGTGCTTGGATACATGCTGGGTTATTGGTCTGTGTCTAGCTGTGCTTGGATACATGCTGGGTTATTGGTCTGTGTCTAGCTGTGCTTGGATACATGCTGGGTTATTGTTCAGTGTCTAGCTGTGCTTGGATACATGCTGGGTTATTGGTCTGTGTCTAGCTGTGCTTGGATACATGCTGGGTTATTGGTCTGTGTCTAGCTGTGCTTGGATACATGCTGGGTTATTGGTCTGTGTCTAGCTGTGCTTGGATACATGCTGGGTTATTGGTCTGTGTCTAGCTGTGCTTGGATACATGCTGGGTTATTGGTCTGTGTCTAGCTGTGCTTGGATACATGCTGGGTTATTGGTCTGTGTCTAGCTGTGTTTGGATACATGCTGGGTTATTGGTCTGTGTCTAGCTGTGTTTGGATACATGCTGGGTTATTGGTCTGTGTCTAGCTGTGTTTGGATACATGCTGGGTTATTGGTCTGTGTCTAGCTGTGTTTGGATACATGCTGGGTTATTGGTCTGTGTCTAGCTGTGCTTGGATACATGCTGGGTTATTGGTCTGTGTCTAGCTGTGTTTGGATACATGCTGGGTTATTGGTCTGTGTCTAGCTGTGTTTGGATACATGCTGGGTTATTGGTCTGTGTCTAGCTGTGTTTGGATACATGCTGGGTTATTGGTCTGTGTCTAGCTGTGTTTGGATACATGCTGGGTTATTGGTCTGTGTCTAGCTGTGTTTGGATACATGCTGGGTTATTGGTCTGTGTCTAGCTGTGTTTGGATACATGCTGGGTTATTGGTCTGTGTCTAGCTGTGTTTGGATACATGCTGGGTTATTGGTCTGTGTCTAGCTGTGTTTGGATACATGCTGGGTTATTGGTCTGTGTCTAGCTGTGTTTGGATACATGCTGGGTTATTGGTCTGTGTCTAGCTGTGTTTGGATACATGCTGGGTTATTGGTCTGTGTCTAGCTGTGTTTGGATACATGCTGGGTTATTGGTCTGTGTCTAGCTGTGTTTGGATACATGCTGGGTTATTGGTCTGTGTCTAGCTGTGTTTGGATACATGCTGGGTTATTGGTCTGTGTCTAGCTGTGTTTGGATACATGCTGGGTTATTGGTCTGTGTCTAGCTGTGCTTGGATACATGCTGGGTTATTGGTCTGTGTCTAGCTGTGCTTGGATACATGCTGGGTTATTGTTCAGTGTCTAGCTATGCTTGGATACATGCTGGGTTATTGGTCTGTGTCTAGCTGTGCTTGGATACATGCTGGGTTATTGGTCTGTGTCTAGCTGTGCTTGGATACATGCTGGGTTATTGGTCTGTGTCTAGCTGTGCTTGGATACATGCTGGGTTATTGGTCTGTGTCTAGCTGTGCTTGGATACATGCTGGGTTATTGGTCTGTGTCTAGCTGTGCTTGGATACATGCTGGGTTATTGTTCAGTGTCTAGCTGTGCTTGGATACATGCTGGGTTATTGGTCTGTGTCTAGCTGTGCTTGGATACATGCTGGGTTATTGGTCTGTGTCTAGCTGTGCTTGGATACATGCTGGGTTATTGGTCTGTGTCTAGCTGTGCTTGGATACATGCTGGGTTATTGGTCTGTGTCTAGCTGTGTTTGGATACATGCTGGGTTATTGGTCTGTGTCTAGCTGTGTTTGGATACATGCTGGGTTATTGGTCTGTGTCTAGCTGTGTTTGGATACATGCTGGGTTATTGGTCTGTGTCTAGCTGTGTTTGGATACATGCTGGGTTATTGGTCTGTGTCTAGCTGTGTTTGGATACATGCTGGGTTATTGGTCTGTGTCTAGCTGTGTTTGGATACATGCTGGGTTATTGGTCTGTGTCTAGCTGTGTTTGGATACATGCTGGGTTATTGGTCTGTGTCTAGCTGTGTTTGGATACATGCTGGGTTATTGGTCTGTGTCTAGCTGTGCTTGGATACATGCTGGGTTATTGGTCTGTGTCTAGCTGTGCTTGGATACATGCTGGGTTATTGGTCTGTGTCTAGCTGTGTTTGGATACATGCTGGGTTATTTGTCTGTGTCTAGCTGTGTTTGGATACATGCTGGGTTATTGGTCTGTGTCTAGCTGTGTTTGGATACATGCTGGGTTATTGGTCTGTGTCTAGCTGTGTTTGGATACATGCTGGGTTATTGGTCTGTGTCTAGCTGTGTTTGGATACATGCTGGGTTATTGGTCTGTGTCTAGCTGTGTTTGGATACATGCTGGGTTATTGGTCTGTGTCTAGCTGTGTTTGGATACATGCTGGGTTATTGGTCTGTGTCTAGCTGTGTTTGGATACATGCTGGGTTATTGGTCTGTGTCTAGCTGTGTTTGGATACATGCTGGGTTATTGGTCTGTGTCTAGCTGTGTTTGGATACATGCTGGGTTATTGGTCTGTGTCTAGCTGTGTTTGGATACATGCTGGGTTATTGGTCTGTGTCTAGCTGTGTTTGGATACATGCTGGGTTATTGGTCTGTGTCTAGCTGTGTTTGGATACATGCTGGGTTATTGGTCTGTGTCTAGCTGTGTTTGGATACATGCTGGGTTATTGGTCTGTGTCTAGCTGTGCTTGGATACATGCTGGGTTATTGGTCTGTGTCTAGCTGTGTTTGGATACATGCTGGGTTATTGGTCTGTGTCTAGCTGTGTTTGGATACATGCTGGGTTATTGGTCTGTGTCTAGCTGTGTTTGGATACATGCTGGGTTATTGGTCTGTGTCTAGCTGTGTTTGGATACATGCTGGGTTATTGGTCTGTGTCTAGCTGTGTTTGGATACATGCTGGGTTATTGGTCTGTGTCTAGCTGTGTTTGGATACATGCTGGGTTATTGGTCTGTGTCTAGCTGTGTTTGGATACATGCTGGGTTATTGGTCTGTGTCTAGCTGTGTTTGGATACATGCTGGGTTATTGGTCTGTGTCTAGCTGTGTTTGGATACATGCTGGGTTATTGGTCTGTGTCTAGCTGTGTTTGGATACATGCTGGGTTATTGGTCTGTGTCTAGCTGTGTTTGGATACATGCTGGGTTATTGGTCTGTGTCTAGCTGTGTTTGGATACATGCTGGGTTATTGGTCTGTGTCTAGCTGTGTTTGGATACATGCTGGGTTATTGGTCTGTGTCTAGCTGTGTTTGGATACATGCTGGGTTATTGGTCTGTGTCTAGCTGTGTTTGGATACATGCTGGGTTATTGGTCTGTGTCTAGCTGTCTTTGGATACATGCTGGGTTATTGGTCTGTGTCTAGCTGTGTTTGGATACATGCTGGGTTATTGGTCTGTGTCTAGCTGTGTTTGGATACATGCTGGGTTATTGGTCTGTGTCTAGCTGTGTTTGGATACATGCTGGGTTATTGGTCTGTGTCTAGCTGTGTTTGGATACATGCTGGGTTATTGGTCTGTGTCTAGCTGTGCTTGGATACATGCTGGGTTATTGGTCTGTGTCTAGCTGTGCTTGGATACATGCTGGGTTATTGGTCTGTGTCTAGCTGTGTTTGGATACATGCTGGGTTATTGGTCTGTGCCTAGCTGTGTTTGGATACATGCTGGGTTATTGGTCTGTGCCTAGCTGTGTTTGGATACATGCTGGGTTATTGGTCTGTGTCTAGCTGTGTTTGGATACATGCTGGGTTATTGGTCTGTGTCTAGCTGTGCTTGGATACTTGCTGGGTTATTGGTCTGTGTCTAGCTGTGCTTGGATACATGCTGGGTTATTGGTCTGTGTCTAGCTGTGTTTGGATACATGCTGGGTTATTGGTCTGTGTCTAGCTGTGTTTGGATACATGCTGGGTTATTGGTCTGTGTCTAGCTGTGTTTGGATACATGCTGGGTTATTGGTCTGTGTCTAGCTGTGTTTGGATACATGCTGGGTTATTGGTCTGTGTCTAGCTGTGCTTGGATACATGCTGGGTTATTGGTCTGTGTCTAGCTGTGTTTGGATACATGCTGGGTTATTGGTCTGTGTCTAGCTGTGTTTGGATACATGCTGGGTTATTGGTCTGTGTCTAGCTGTGCTTGGATACATGCTGGGTTATTGGTCTGTGTCTAGCTGTGTTTGGATACATGCTGGGTTATTGGTCTGTGTCTAGCTGTGCTTGGATACATGCTGGGTTATTGGTCTGTGTCTAGCTGTGTTTGGATACATGCTGGGTTATTGGTCTGTGTCTAGCTGTGTTTGGATACATGCTGGGTTATTGGTCTGTGTCTAGCTGTGCTTGGATACATGCTGGGTTATTGGTCTGTGTCTAGCTGTGTTTGGATACATGCTGGGTTATTGGTCTGTGTCTAGCTGTGTTTGGATACATGCTGGGTTATTGGTCTGTGTCTAGCTGTGCTTGGATACATGCTGGGTTATTGGTCTGTGTCTAGCTGTGTTTGGATACATGCTGGGTTATTGGTCTGTGTCTAGCTGTGTTTGGATACATGCTGGGTTATTGGTCTGTGTCTAGCTGTGTTTGGATACATGCTGGGTTATTGGTCTGTGTCTAGCTGTGCTTGGATACATGCTGGGTTATTGGTCTGTGTCTAGCTGTGTTTGGATACATGCTGGGTTATTGGTCTGTGTCTAGCTGTGTTTGGATACATGCTGGGTTATTGGTCTGTGTCTAGCTGTGCTTGGATACATGCTGGGTTATTGGTCTGTGTCTAGCTGTGTTTGGATACATGCTGGGTTATTGGTCTGTGTCTAGCTGTGTTTGGATACATGCTGGGTTATTGGTCTGTGTCTAGCTGTGCTTGGATACTTGCTGGGTTATTGGTCTGTGTCTAGCTGTGCTTGGATACATGCTGGGTTATTGGTCTGTGTCTAGCTGTGTTTGGATACATGCTGGGTTATTGGTCTGTGTCTAGCTGTGTTTGGATACATGCTGGGTTATTGGTCTGTGTCTAGCTGTGTTTGGATACATGCTGGGTTATTGGTCTGTGTCTAGCTGTGTTTGGATACATGCTGGGTTATTGGTCTGTGTCTAGCTGTGCTTGGATACATGCTGGGTTATTGGTCTGTGTCTAGCTGTGTTTGGATACATGCTGGGTTATTGGTCTGTGTCTAGCTGTGTTTGGATACATGCTGGGTTATTGGTCTGTGTCTAGCTGTGTTTGGATACATGCTGGGTTATTGGTCTGTGTCTAGCTGTGTTTGGATACATGCTGGGTTATTGGTCTGTGTCTAGCTGTGTTTGGATACATGCTGGGTTATTGTTCAGGGAGGCCTGTTTACTCTGTTCTGTCCAACAGTAAAGGAAATCTAGCAAGTCAACTCTTTTCCCTTCTATCTGTCTCGCTTTCTTGTAAAACATCTTTAGTGAGATAAAAAGAAAGAACGACAGAGAGACCATAAGAGAGACAAATTATAATTTAAGTGATTGCACTGTCGCCAAGGTTTCTGTTTTCATGGCAGCAGGTTTCTGCTCCCCCTGTCTTTTGGGGGTCAAAGGTTATGGTAACACTTTCTCACACAGAGAGAGAGAGAGGAGACAGTCATTATGGCTGGTACAGTAGCATGTCTCTGACACAGAGAGAGAGAAAAAGATAGAGAGGAGACAGTCATTATGACTGGTACAGTAGCATGTCTCTGACACAGAGAGAGAGAAAAAGATAGAGAGGAGACAGTCATTATGGCTGGTACAGTAGCATGTCTCTGACACAGAGAGAGAGAGATGAGAAAGTCATTATGGCTGGTACAGTAGCATGTCTCTGACACAGGGAGAGAGAGAGGAGAAAGTCATTATGGCTGGTACAGTAGCATGTCTCTGACACAGGGAGAGAGAGAGGAGAAAGTCATTATGGCTGGTACAGTAGCATGTCTCTGACACAGAGAGAGAGAAAAAGATAGAGAGGAGACAGTCATTATGGCTGGTACAGTAGCATGTCTCTGACACAGAGAGAGAGAGATGAGACAGTTATTATGGCTGGTACAGTAGCATGTCTCTGACACAGGGAGAGAGAGAGGAGAAAGTCATTATGGCTGGTACAGTAGCATGTCTCTGACACAGGGAGAGAGAGAGAGGAGAAAGTCATTATGGCTGGTACAGTAGCATGTCTCTGACACAGAGAGAGAGAAAAAGATAGAGAGGAGACAGTCATTATGGCTGGTACAGTAGCATGTCTCTGACACAGAGAGAGAGAGATGAGAAAGTCATTATGGCTGGTACAGTAGCATGTCTCTGACACAGAGAGAGAGAGAGGAGACAGTCATTATGGCTGGTACAGTAGCATGTCTCTGACACAGAGAGAGAGTGAGGAGACAGTCATTGTGGCTGGTACAGTAGCATGTCTCTGACACAGAGAGAGAGAGAGGAGACAGTCATTATTTACTTGACACATTAGAAAAATGTACAAAAAACAGAGCAAACTAGAATGCTATTTGGCTCGAAACAGAGAGTACACAGTAGCAGAATACCTGACCACTGTGACGGACCCAAAATTAAGGAAATGTTTGACTATGTACAGACTCAGTGAGCATAGCCTTGCTATTGAGAAAGGCCGCCGTAGGCAGACCTGGCTCTCAAGAGAAGACAGGCTATGTGCACACTGCCCACAAAATGAGGTGGAAACTGAGCTGCACTTCCTAACCTCCTGCCAAATGTATGACCATATTAGAGAGGCATATTTTCCTCCGATTACACAGACCCACAAAGTATTCGAAAAAAACAAATCGAATTTTGATAAACTCCCATATCTATTGGGTGAAATTCCACAGTGTGCCATCACAGCAGCAAGATTTGTGACCTGTTGCCACAAGAAAAGGGTAAGTAGTGAAGAACAAACACCATTGTAAATACAACCTATATTTATGTTTATTTATTTTCCATTTTGTACTTTAAATATTTGCCCATCATTACAGCACTGTATATAGACATAATATGACATTTGAAATGTCTTTATTATTTTGGAACTTTTGTAAGTGTTATGTTTACTGTTAATTTTGTATTGTTTATATCACTAAGTGTTTATTATCTATTTCACATGCTTTGGCAATGTAAACATATGTTTCCCATGACAATAAGGCCCCTTTAAATTGAAAAAAAGGAAATTGAGAAGGAAAGAGATTGAGAAAGGGATAGCCCTGAGAGGTTTGGTGCAGAGGGACCCAGGCCAATCTGGAGGCCACTGGGAGGCTTGGTGCAGAGGGACCCAGGCCAATCTGGAGGCCACTGGGAGGCTTGGTGCAGAGGGACCCAGGCCAGGCTGGAGGCCACTGGGAGGCTTGGTGCAGAGGGACCCAGGCCAATCTGGAGGCCACTGGGAGGCTTGGTGCAGAGGGACCCAGGCCAATCTGGAGGCCACAGGGAGGTTTGGTGCAGAGGGACCCATGCCAGGCTGGAGGCCACTGTGTAAGGCTTGGTGCAGAGGGATCCATGACAGTCTGGAGGCCACTGGGAGGTTTGGTGCTGAGGGACCCATGGCAGTCTGGAGGCCACTGGGAGGTTTGGTGCTGAGGGACCCATGACAGTCTGGAGGCCACTAGGAGGTTTGGTGCTGAGGGACCCATGACAGTCTGGAGGCCACTGGGAGGTTTGGTGCTGAGGGACCCATGACAGTCTGGAGGCCACTGGGAGGTTTGGTGCTGAGGGACCCATGACAGTCTGGAGGCCATTGTGTAAGGCTCGGTTCAGAGGGACCCATGCCAGTCGGAGGTCACTGCTGACTGGAGGTTGGGTCCTTCCTAATGTAGACCATGGTCACAGTGACAGTGGGTCAAGGTCAGGAAGAAGTGGTGCACCCGTGCTGACAGTCTGGAGATGAAGACTATTGAGGTCTAGTGAGAGATATAATGGGCAGGGTCAAGAGAGATACAGAGAGGGGCGAGAGAGTGGATATGACCAAGACAGAGGTCAACAGTCAGCAGGTTCAGAGAGGGTCAAGAGCAGGGTGGAAGGGACAAGTTAGGACATTTCCTCCAGCCAGGTCAGGCAGGGAATTTCCTCCAGCCAGGTCAGGCAGGACATCTCCTCCAGCCAGGTCAGGCAAGACATCTCCTCCAGCCAGGTCAGGCAAGACATCTCCTCCAGCCAGGTCAGGCAGGACATCTCCTCCAGCCAGGTCAGGCAAAACATCTCCTCCAGCCAGGTCAGGCAGGACATCTCCTCCCACCAGGTCAGGCAAGACATCTCCTCCAGCCAGGTCAGGCAAGACATCTCCTCCAGCCAGGTCAGGCAAGACATCTCCTCCAGCTAGGTCAGGCAAGACATCTCCTCCAGCCAGGTCAGGCAGGACATCTCCTCCAGCCAGGTCAGGCAGGACATTTCCTCCAGCCAGGTCAGGCAGGACATCTCCTCCAGCCAGGTCAGGCAGGACATCTCCTCCAGCCAGGTCAGGCAGGACATCTCCTCCAGCTAGGTCAGGCAGGACATCTCCTCCAGCTAGGTCAGGCAGAGTGTAAGCCCAGCTATGGAGGTTGGAGTGTAGCTGGAAGAAGGGAAAGGAGGGTTTGAATTAAAAGCTGTGGCTACATTGGCTGGTATCTCAAGGGCACCTCTACACAGGAATGATTTTAACTGGTGCTCCCTCTGGGAAGAAAAGGGAAAGTTTATTAAATCAAATGAAGTGGCTGGTGGGATGAGGCAAGAGTAAAACCCATCGGTGCAGGAAGAGCTCTGTAATTGGTGTTCATAGTGTACAGTACGTCTCTGTTCTTCTGCTTTTTAATAGGTCCGGGACTATTCCAGTATCGCAATACTCGTTAGTATCGTGGCAAGGGAACAAAACACGAAGCGGAATTAACGTCTTTAAGAAAACAGCCCTAATGTTGGAATCAAACATCATTATGTGTCACATTTATTTATTTCACACAATATTTTACATACAGCAGGATTTTAAAGGACCAAATAGTTTGGTCTGCTTCATGTTTGGGGCAGTGTGACGGAATAAAAGTAGGTCATTCTATCAAATGAATTTTAGAACTCCTGCACCTGCTTGTCACAGGAAGATTTGACTGGTTGCTGTGGCAGTCTGGTAACCATGACAACGGACGTTGTCACAGAGACTTCAACTTTTTTCATGTGCGACACAGAAACTGACAGCTGTAGTGACGGTCTGCAGACATTCCACTGGAGTATAAATTCAATGTCGTTTTGACCAGTGACACTTGTCCCATTCTAATTGTCTACAGACATGTCGTTAGACCAAGTAGAAACTGACCTTTAGAATACACAGGATAAGGTGAATATTGGTGATCCATCAGTAAGAATATAGCAGCTGCTTGGCTCCTGTGGTCAACATTTAGTTTTGGTACAAATTGCATTGTGGTGTTTTGTAATGATAACATCCAGTTTGAAAGTGTCTCTGTATGCCCTCTGTACCCTGTATGCACTGTGTGTTGTATGTACATGTAACTGCCAAAATAAAGGAAACACTTGAGTAAAGTGTGTATGTGTCTGTCACCAGGTCTCAACCCAATTGAGATTCTGAGGTAGCGCCTGAGATGGCGTTTTCCACCACCATCATCGTTTTTTGTGGAAGAATGGTGTCACATTACTCCAATAGACATCCAGACACTTGTAGAATATGAATCTGATCTGGCTCGTGGTGCCCAATGCTCCATTAAAACACTTTATGTTGGTGTTTCCTTTATTTTGACAGTTACCTGTATGTACTGTATGTATATTTAAGCAATAAGGCACGAGGAGGTGTGGTATATGGCCAATATTCCCCGGCTAAGGACTGTTCTTAAGCTCAACATAACGTGGAGTGCCTGGATACAGCCCTTAGCCGTGGTATATTGACCATATACGACTAACCCTCAAGGTGACTTATTGTTATTATAAACTGGTTATCAACGTAATTAGAGCAGTAAAAACAAATGTTTTGTCATACCCGTGGTATATGATCTGATATACCACAGCTGTCAACCAATCAGCATTCAGTGCTCAAACCACCCATAAGCATATACTGTATGTATACCATAGAGTCTAGTTAATACTATGTGGACCAGCCAGCCCCACCTTCCCATCCATGCTAGTGAGTACTGTAGCTAATTAGAGCAGGCTTGCTTTGGTCTGTCTGGCCTCCCAGCTAGCAGCAGAAGTCCCATCATGTTTATATGTGTGTCTCTCTCTGTGGC
The DNA here is from genome assembly GCF_016432855.1 of Salvelinus namaycush. Lineage (NCBI taxonomy): Eukaryota > Metazoa > Chordata > Actinopteri > Salmoniformes > Salmonidae > Salvelinus > Salvelinus namaycush. The sequence goes on from NW_024061255.1 coordinate 153,732, forward strand.
TGTGTGATGCTGTTGCTGCTATTACCACCACCCGCAGGCTTACAGTACTCATCACACACTGTTGCATTTCCTCTCTTATTGTCTTTCAGTTATGGGATTATGGGTCATGAACCTGCTTTGGGAGCTCAGTGATTGTGTCAGGTCTGCAGTGTGTGTGCATATGAGTGTGTGTGTTGCCTCACAGGTCCTCTGTGAAGGCTGACATAGACTATGAAATGAATTATGGATGTGTTCCCACCGCAGGCCCTGTCATTTACAAGAATATTGCCTACATTTTAGGTTTGATATTTCACCCACATACAAACACAGACATATACACACAGCCAGGCTCTTTTGAGTTATGTTATTGGACAATTCTCTGTCTCTCTCGCTCTCTCTCGCTCTCTCTATCTCTCTCTATCTCTAGTATATTGCATGCAGATGGAGGTGACAAAGTTTGTTCAAGGACAGTGTGGCAGTCTGTTTTCACAAACAATACAATCTGAAGCAGTGTCATTGACAATATACTGCTTCGCACTCTGCTTCCTTGAGATGTTCTGTTCTACTGTACTCCCTGACAGTCTGAGTGTCTCTCAAACACTCCAGTGACCTGTTATGCAGTTGGAAACTCAAACTCATTTTCTCCAGTACCCTCCTCCTCTACTGTCTGTTGCCTATTCTCTCCAAGACCTTGTTCTACTTTCTGCTTCTCCCAGACACCCTCCCCTACTCCCACTGCATTAACCTGCTGTGTGGTCCTGATGCTGACACAGATGTGGGGCTTGACCCGTCCCTGTGTTGTACCCTCTGGAGATAGGGCTTTTAAGCATACACAGACCAGTACACAGCACAATACCTCTCATTTCAATCACAGCTCATCCGTGGAAATGTGAAGAACTGTGAGGCGGCCCGAACAGAATGGCAGTGAAGTGGGAGCGGAGTGATCAGCGTTCTGTAAGTCACCCTGGTGATTATCTCATCGGTAGGGCTGTAGACGAGGCTGACACACTGGGAACCAGGATAGGATGGGATAGGCTACAATCTGACCATTAGTCAATTCACACCTCAGTTCCACCCTGCCTGAGAAACCAAACGAAACACTGGTGCTTTTAGGTAGATGAAAAAGGGATAGATGGATGTGGCTCAGTTTGATGTGTTACTGTGCAGTGTGACTTTCTGATTATGGGCTTTTATTATCTCCTCCGCTTTCTCTCTATCTCTCTGTCTCTGCCTCTCTCTCTGTCTCTCTCTCTCTATCTCTCTGTCTCTGCCTCTCTCTCTATCTCTCTGTCTCTCTCTCTTTCTTTCTGTCTCTCTCTCTCTCTCTCTCTCTGTCTCTCTCTCTCTCTCTCTCTCTCTCTCTCTCTCTCTCTCTCTGTCTCTCTCTCTCTCTTTCTTTCTGTTTCTCTCTATCTCTCTGTCTCTGCCTCTCTCTCTCTCTGTCTCTCTCTCTCTCTCTCTCTCTCTGTCTCTCTCTCTCTCTATCTCTGTCTCTCTCAATTCAATTCAATTCAATTCAAGGGGCTTTATTGGCATGGGAAACATGTGTTAACATTGCCAAAGCAAGTGAGGTAGACAATACACAAAAGTGAAACAAACAATACAAATTAACAGTAAACATTACACATACAGAAGTTTCAAAACAATAAAGACGTTACAAATGTCATATTATATATATACAGTGTTGTAACAATGTACGAATGGTTAAAGCACACAAGTTAAAATAAATAAGCATAAATATGGGTTGTATTTACAATGCTGTTTGTTCTTCACTGGTTGACATTTTCTTGTGGCAACAGGTCACAAATCTTGCTGCTGTGATGGCACACTGTGGAATTTCACCCAGTAGATATGGGAGTTTATCAAAATTGGATTTGTTTTCAAATTCTTTGTGGATCTGTGTAATCTGAGGGAAATATGTGTCTCTAATATGGTCATACATTGGGCAGGAGGTTAGGAAGTGCAGCTCAGTTTCCACCTCATTTTGTGGGCAGTGAGCACATAGCCTGTCTTCTCTTGAGAGCCATGTCTGCCTACGGCGGCCTTTCTCAATAGCAAGGCTATGCTCACTGAGTCTGTACATAGTCAAAGCTTTCCTTAAGTTTGGGTCAGTCACAGTGGTCAGGTATTCTGCCACTGTGTACTCTCTGTTTAGGGCCAAATAGCATTCTAGTTTGCTCTGTTTTTTTGTTAATTCTTTCCAATGTGTCAAGTAATTATCTTTTTGTTTTCTCATGATTTGGTTGGGTCTAATTGTGCTGTTGTCCTGGGGCTCTGTGGGGTGTGTTTGTGTTTGTGAACAGAGCCCTAGGACCAGCTTGCTTAGGGGATTCTTCTCCAGGTTCATCTCTCTGTAGGTGATGGCTTTGTTATGGAAGGTTTGGGAATCGCTTCCTTTTAGGTGGTTGTAGAATTTAACGGCTCTTTTCTGGATTTTGATAATTAGTGGGTATCGGCCTAATTCTGCTCTGCATGCATTATTTGGTGTTCTACGTTGTACACAGAGGATATTTTTGCAGAATTCTGCATGCAGAGTCTCAATTTGGTGTTTGCCCCATTTTGTGAAATCTTGGTTGGTGAGCGGACCCCAGACCTCACAACCATAAAGGGCAATGGGCTCTATGACAGATTCAAGTATTTTTAGCCAGATCCTAATTGGTATGTTGAAATTTATGTTCCTTTTGATGGCATAGAATGCCCTTCTTGCCTTGTCTCTCAGATCGTTCACAGCTTTGTGGAAGTTACCTGTGGTGCTGATGTTTAGGCCGAGGTATGTATCGTTTTTTGTGTGCTCTAGGGCAACGGTGTCTAGATGGAATTTGTGGTCCTGGCGACTGGACCTTTTTTGGAACACCATTATTTTGGTCTTACTGAGATTTACTGTCAGGGCCCAGGTCTGACAGAATCTGTGCAGAAGATCTAGGTGCTGCTGTAGGCCCTCCTTGGTTGGTGACAGAAGCACCAGATCATCAGCAAACAGTAGACATTTGACTTCGGATTCTAGTAGGGTGAGACCGGGTGCTGCAGACTGTTCTAGTGCCCGCGCCAATTCGTTGATATTTATGTTGAAGAGGGTGGGGCTTAAGCTGCATCCCTGTTTCACCCCACGACCCTGTGTGAAGAAATGTGTGTGTTTTTTGCCAATTTTAACCGCACACTTGTTGTTTGTGTACATGGATTTTATAATGTCGTATGTTTTACCCCCAACACCACTTTCCATCAATTTGTATAGCAGACCCTCATGCCAAATTGAGTCGAAGGCTTTTTTGAAATCAACAAAGCATGAGAAGACTTTGCCTTTGTTTTGGTTTGTTTGGTTGTCAATTAGGGTGTGTAGGGTGAATACATGGTCTGTTGTACGGTAATTTGGTAAAAAGCCAATTTGACATTTGCTCAGTACATTGTGTTCATTGAGGAAATGTACGAGTCTGCTGTTAATGATAATGCAGAGTATTTTACCAAGGTTACTGTTGACGCATATTCCACGGTAGTTATTGGGGTCAAATTTGTCTCCACTTTTGTGGATTGGGGTGATCAGTCCTTGGTTCCAAATATTGGGGAAGATGCCAGAGCTAAGGACGATGTTAAAGAGTTTTAGTATAGCCAATTGGAATTTGTTGTCTGTATATTTGATCATTTCATTAAGGATACCATCAACACCACAGGCTTTTTTGGGTTGGAGGGTTTTTATTTTGTCCTGTAACTCATTCAAGGTAATTGGAGAATCCAGTGGGTTCTGGTAGTCTTTAATAGTTGATTCTAGGATTTGTATTTGATCATGTATATGTTTTTGCTCTTTATTCTTTGTTATAGAGCCAAAAAGATTGGAGAAGTGGTTTACCCATACATCTCCATTTTGGATAGATAATTCTTCGTGTTGTTGTTTGTTTAGTGTTTTCCAATTTTCCCAGAATTGGTTAGAGTCTATGGATTCTTCAATTACATTGAGCTGATTTCTGACATGCTGTTCCTTCTTTTTCCGTAGTGTATTTCTGTATTGTTTTAGTGATTCACCATAGTGAAGGCGTAGACTCAGGTTTTCCGGGTCTCTATGTTTTTGGTTGGACAGGTTTCTCAATTTATAGATTTTATAGATTTTTGCATTCTTCATCAAACCATTTGTCATTGTTGTTCATTTTCTTCGGTTTTCTATTTGAGATTTTTAGATTTGATAGGGAAGCTGAGAGGTCAAATATACTGTTAAGATTTTCTACTGCCAAGTTTACACCTTCACTATTGCAGTGGAACGTTTTACCCAGGAAGTTGTCTAAAAGGGATTGGATTTGCTGTTGCCTAATTGTTTTTTGGTAGGTTTCCAAACTGCATTCCTTCCATCTATAGCATTTCTTAATGTTACTCAGTTCCTTTGGCTTTGATGCCTCATGATTGAGTATTGCTCTGTTCAAGTAGACTGTAATTTTGCTGTGATCTGATAGGGGTGTCAGTGGGCTGACTGTGAACACTCTGAGAGACTCTGGGTTGAGGTCAGTGATAAAGTAGTCTACAGTGCTACTGCCAAGAGATGAGCTATAGGTGTACCTACCATAGGAGTCCCCTCGAAGCCTACCATTGACTATGTACATACCCAGCGTGCGACAGAGCTGCAGGAGTTGTGACCCGTTTTTGTTGGTTATGTTGTCATAGTTGTGTCTAGGGGGGCATATGGGGGAGGGAATGCTGTCACCTGCAGGCAGGTGTTTGTCCCCCTGTGTGCTGAGGGTGTCAGATTCGTGTCCAGTTCTGGCATTTAGGTCGCCACAGACTAATACATGTCCCTGGGCCTGGAAATGATTGATTTCCCCCTCCAGGATGGAGAAGCTGTCTTCATTAAAGTATGGGGATTCTAGTGGGGGGATATAGGTAGCACACAGGAGGACATTTTTCTCTGTTAAGATAATTTCCTTTTGAATTTCTAGCCAAATGTAAAATGTTCCTGTTTTGATTAATTTAATGGAGTGAGTTAGGTCTGCTCTATACCAAATTAGCATTCCCCCTGAGTCCCTTCCCTGTTTCACACCTGGTAGTTTGGTGGATGGGACTACCAGCTCTCTGTAACCTAGAGGGCAACCAGTGGGTCCGTCTCCTCTATACCATGTTTCTTGCAGGATGACAATGTCTGCATTACCGATTTCTTTGGTGAAGTCCGGGTTCCTGCTCTTTAGGCCAAAGGCAGATGACCTCAGGCCTTGGATATTCCAGGATGATATAGTGAAGGCTTTTTGTTCCATAAAGTGTCCAATGTTGTTGGTCGTGGTTTGGCCTCAGGCCAGTAAGTGTGAGCAGAGCCTGCTGAGCATCTGGTACATGCCGTTGGCTTGGGCGAGTGTAAGAGTGGGGGTTGGGCCTGTTTGCCCGCTCACTACCTGGGCGTATGTGTGACTTCCATGTTGATGCCCTCTTTGCGGGGGTGGGGTGCATGGGGTGGGCAGGAGTGGCATAGGTCTGATCTGAGGGGGCCTAAATTGGGTGTGGGCATGGTTGATGTGGGGGGGGTGTTGATTGGTTGGGGTGGGGGTGTGGATGTGTCTGGGGGTGCTGTGGTCTGGATGTAAGTCCTCTTGGCGTGGGTCCTCTATGTGTAGGTCCAGGGGGGGGGTCCTGAAGGTCTTGGAGGGTGTCTCGCTGGTCTGGGTGGGGTGTCTATTGATCTGTTGCTCCTGTGTGAAGTGTTGGGGCTGCGTTTGAGAGTGATGTCCTTTAGAGTCCGGGCAAAGGTGGGCACTGCTGCCTTGTAGAGGTGGACCTGGTCATAGAGGCTGTTCAAGTCCAGGGTGGAGTGGTGGGCCAGAAAGACATTTGGTTTTGAGGCACAGTCACGGGAAATGCTTGCGTTTACCCGCTGTATTGTAGCAGGGTGGAAGTCTTTTCGTGGTAGCAGGGTGGAGATAACCACTTGTGCGTTGGGGAAAGTAGAAGAAGCTTTTTCAATCACTCCCTTCAGTGCTGTGGCCACCCTTTCCTGCTGTGCTCTCAGGTCGTTTGTGCCTGTGTGTATTATTATGTGGCTAGGTGAGCCTAGTTTGTCCTCAGACAGAAGGTCTAGGGCGCGCTGGGTGTTTGGACACCAGAGTTTAGACACACTGTGTTTGGGAAAAAGTTTTTTTTCTTCTATATATTTCCCATTTGAGTCCATAAGGAGGACAATCTGTGTCTTGTGTTTGTCCTCAGTGGGTGTGGGGGGGTTGTCAGGAGGGCTATCAGGGTGGCTGACAGGGGGGGTGCTCAGATGGGGTGAGAGCTGCTGGGCTTGGGGTTTTTCTTTTGTCTGTTCTGCTGTGATGTCGACTCTATGGTCAGGGTCTGGTGTGGACTGTTCTGCTGTGGTATTGAGACTTTTGTCGGGTGCTGAGGTGGGCTGTTCTGCTGGCGTCTCTGTGGGGATGGCCACCTCCCTAGTGGGTTGTTCTCTGTCACATGCCATCCCCCTCCACCTCTCCTCCAGCAGTCTGATCCTCTCCTCCATCCCCCTCTCCCTCTCCTCCAGCAGTCTGATCCTCTCCTCTAGTGCTCTGTTCTGCTCCTGCTTCTGCTCTTTCTCCTGTTGAAGTTGTCTCACCACTGTCCAGAGTGCAGATATGTCTCTCTCCACCTCCAGCAAACCGGGTCTGGTTAAAGGGGTGTTGTTGTGCTGGACTGTTGTCTGGGTCTGTGCTGACTGGAGTGTAATCACCTGCTGTTCCAGCTCCACCTGCCTTACCTCCAGCTGGGTGAATTTATCCTTCATTTCAATGAGGGAGAAGTACTCTGTGCTGGGAGGTTGACTGTCTGCTGAGGGTTGCTCGTCTGTGGGGTTATATGATGAAGAGGTCTGGTCTGACCCGCTTGGGGTGGGGGTATCTTTATCAAGGGAGAGCTTCTCCTGCTGGGCTAATTCTTTGATTAGGTGAAAGTCCAGCTGAAACTGTTTGGGGTTGCCCTGTACCATTACTGTTCCAGACTTATAAAGATTTATGTTAGCTGACTCCTCGTCCTCGTTGTCAAGAATCCTGAGTTTCCACCCCTCGTTAACCCCCCCTCTCTTAACAGAGGGGTAGTGTGCTAATATAGCACTGTGCCATGCCAGGGGATGGTTTGTGTGGAAGATAAGGTTGCTGATGTTCCCATTTTTGTAATAGTCAGCAAAAAGTGTCTCTTGATTTTCCATAAGGAGCTTCATTTTGTGATCTTTTCTTGCCTTATCATTCTTTACACTCACAGGGTACTGTATTTTAATTACCTCTGAACAGCGGGAGGCAGCTTCTAAGGCCTCTCCATTTGGTTGGGGTAGACTATTCGACTCTCCTGCCATTGTTGGGCTAATGGGCTTTGACACCTCTCACTTGACACGTAAGTGCTAGTTGAAGTTGTATCAAGCTTGGCAGAATTATGTTACCATTCAGTCCTTATAAAGTAATGTCATGTATTTTTCTTCTTGGCTTTTGGAAATAGAATATAGTTTCAGACTAAACATTACTCACTCAGTTCCAGGTTGGGTGGTGTTTTCAGGTTTCTGTTGTTTTCCAGAGAATTTATATAGAATTTATATAGAATTATAATCCTTGGTTGTTGTGAACTTTTCAGGTGATTCCGTAATTCCGTCCAAAATCAGGTTATAGGTTTTGAGTTTTGATTTGAAGTGAAGGTTATGTAGTAGAGGGTAGCATCCTGTATGTGTTCCTGACAAAAAATCCAAGTTCATCTAACTCTAAATCTATATTTTTTAAAGAAAATGCTGAAAAATGCAGGAGCTCATCTGATCGTGACCTCTCTCTCTATCTGTCTCTCTCTCTCTCTCTCTCTCTCTCTCTCTCTCTCTCTCTCTCTCTCTCTCTCTCTCTCTCTCTCTCTCTGTCTCTCTCTCTATCTCTGTCTCTCTCTGTCTCTCTCTCTCTATCTCTGTCTCTCTCTCTCTATCTCTGTCTCTCTCTCTTTCTGTCTGTCTCTCTCTTTCTGTCTCTCTGTCTGTCTGTCTGTCTCTCTCTCACACTTTTTTCCTGTCTCCATCCATGGCCCTGTCTGTAAGTAGAGTATTTTCTGCCATAGATGAATAATCTCATCCGTCAGAAACATAATTAATCACACACCTGTTCGGACACTTGGGGGCATGTGCACCTATTCATCCGTAACTTTTAATCAGTAGAGTCATTCTAGTAATTATATTTCTTGGCCCCGTGTGAGGTGGGCAGAATCATGTTTAGCGTGACTGTCGGCCAGAGAGCGAGAAACAGCTCACAGACATTAGTAATGTATACAGTGTGATATAATTAAAAGAGCGTTTTGTGGAGAAAATCTCTGAAAACAAATCCTGAAACCGTCATGTTTTGTGTGGAAGAGATCGTCACCTCATGATACATTTGCCAGCCTTGTCTCTGTTTGGGGTAGAAGTTGGTACTCCTCTCATACAACACGTACACTCTAGCACAGGCCTTAGAGGTGTTGTGTAATTAGCTGGAAAAACTGTGTGAACATGAACCCAGCTCTGCTCAGCTCTACACCTCTGTAGCTGCAGGTCAGTGGACCTGTCACTGGGATTGTGTTAAAGAGAGACCTGAGCAATGGCAGAGAACGCAAACACTTCTAAAGACTGACTGGGGCTATGCAGTGTATACAAGACATAATGGGATTCAGACTGGAAATGATTTTTTTCCCTCGTTTAATTTCACCCAAAGAATGGCCCAGCGTGTGGGTGAAAATTGGCACATAATGTTTCTCACTTGGAGACTGTTTAGAAGTAAACTTCCCTAAATCAGGACTAGAGGTTTCTTTCTGAATTTGTCATTCTTACTTTTCCATGTCTGTGTCTGTCGGTTTTCTGTTCTCCAACTGTATCCTCCCTCTGTTCTTTGCACTCCAATCTTGGGAGGGTGAGAGTCAGCAGGCAGGCAGGGTGTAGTCTGTGAGGAGGAAAGAGTGGCAGGGTGTAGTCTGTGAGGAGGAAAGAGTGGTAGGGTGCAGTCTGAGGAGGAAAGAGTGGCAGGGTGCAGTCTGTGAGGAGGAAAGAGTGGCAGGGTGTAGTCTGTGAGGAGGAAAGAGTGGCAGGGTGCAGTCTGTGAGGAGGAAAGAGTGACAGGGTGTAGTCTGTGAGGAGGAAAGAGTGGCAGGGTGCAGTCTGTGAGGAGGAAAGAGTGGCAGGGTGCAGTCTGAGGAGGAAAGAGTGGCAGGGTGCAGTCTGTGAGGAGGAAAGAGTGGCAGGGTGTAGTCTGTGAGGAGGAAAGAGTGGCATGGTGTAGTCTGTGAGGAGGAAAGAGTGGCAGGGTGCAGTCTGTGAGGAGGAAAGAGTGACAGGGTGTAGTCTGTGAGGAGGAAAGAGTGGCAGGTGCAGTCTGTGAGGTAGGAAAGAGTGGGCAGGGTGTAGTCTGTGAGGAGGCAAGAGTGACAGGGTGTAGTCTGTGAGGAGGAAAGAGTGTCAGGGTGCAGTCTGTGAGGAGGAAAGAGTGGCATGGGTGCAGTCTGTGAGGAGGAAGAGGGGTGCTGTGAGGAGGAAAGAGTGACAGGGTGTAGTCTGTAGGAGGAAGAGTGGCAGGGTGTAGTCTTGTGAGGAAGGGAAAGAGTGCAGGGTGCAGTCTGTGAGGAGGAAAGAGTGGCAGGGTGTAGTCTGTGAGGAGGAAAGAGGCATGGCGTGGTGTGTAGTCTGTGAG